>NW_026935406.1:0-64417 GCF_032062105.1 Saccostrea cuccullata | reverse complement strand
TTTCATATAATTACTCGTATATCAGATTTAAAGCTTATTGTTCATATCAGGAATGCATATGCACAAAGGCATTTCTTTTAAATTGATACATCAGATATACATATAAATATAAAGCCCTCCTCGGTACACCCTTGCTTGTCTTCAAAGGCGAATAAAATGGGCGGTCCTTCGGATGAGACCGTATAAACCGAGGCCCCGTGTCACAGCAGGTTCTGCACGATAAAGATCACTCCCTGCTCAAAGGCCGTAAGTGCAGAGCATAGGCCTTAATTTGCAGCCCTTCAACGGCAATGGCAACGTCTCCATATCAGTGAAATATTTTGGAGAGGGACGTTAAACAGTATACAATCAATCAATCAATTCACTTATTTTAGAAGATCAAATATAAAATCTGTCTCTTTTAAAATGATAACTATATATAAGCTTATACATATTTTATCTGTAAAATCCTGCGTCCTTGATTTCTGTTTCATGTCCTTGACATTATCCTGTACATGTAAGATTCCTCTAGGTTCCCTCCCACACTAGAGAGCAAATCTGACCACGCCTCCAGGATTCGCCATTAAATCTTCGTCACTTCTGGGCGCAGGAATGGGCGCATGGGCAAAGACCTTTGTTCCGGAGTTCACGACCCTCGGTTACAAAAATGCTTAAATAAATATGATATTATTGCTAATTTTAAAACCTAATCATAAAAGCTAAAAGAAATTAATTTATTTAATACATTGTGTATAGAATATAAATTTGTCTAATAGTATTGAAGCTGTGCAGGGATGTACAGAATGTCGCTAAAATGATGAGCGTATTCAGTATTTACATAAGAAGTGCAAGGGCATAGACTATTTTGCTTGATCTGGAATATTTATCGCTTATATAGTGTATATTTTGAAAAGTGCTGGGAGCTGATCCTGGTCTACATAACATTATTTTTATTCATAAGAGAATCAAAGCGAAGTGGAATTTTTAACCATTATAAGCATTTTCGGCAAAATTTAAAGTATTTCGCAAACAGCACTAACTAGCTTCCAGCACTTTTTTGGTAAAGGAAATAAACTTCTTTTGGTGTATATCAATTTTTTTCTTGAAAAACAAGCGTATGCCCTTGCACTATCTCCGTTTTATAGATTCAGCATAACAAGTCCATTTTTATACAAGTCACGTGACCAACAGCTAAAATGATAAAAGTCCAGGACCAGATGGATTTACGTGCGAGTCTTTTAAGTTCTTTTGGAAAGATATTGGTATATTTGTGACAAGGGCAATAAATAATGCAAATGAATCATTGCAATGTTTAGATGTAAATAGACTAGGAATATTTACTTGTATACAAAATGCAGGAAAACCAAAAGAATTTTTAAAAGATTGGCGCCCCCTTAGCCTTTTAAATATTATTTATAAATTAGCATCTGGGTGTATAGCCGAACGAAAAAAAGTTTTAAATAAATTAATACATACTGATCAAAATGGATTTTTAAAAAGAAGATATATTAGAGAAAATATTAGATTGATTTATGAGATAATGAATTTTATTATATAGTCTATTGATAGTCCCTATATAATCTCTACAAACGCAAACAGTTAATAACACTACATATTCACTAGATTTTAGGCCGTATTCACCGGAGGGTCAATTCGCGTTCAATGGCATTGTGACTTCACAATCAAAATATCAAACAACGTTGTAAACAATAGTTGCAACAGCCGCAGCGACCACGTATCTGAGCAGGAAAACGATTATTCAAACCTTTTTCAGGATTTTTTTTTTAAGATAGGACTAAAGACATCGTAACCACTCTAAACAGTGAACTTTGTTAACCAAAACTGGATTCAACTGGACGTCTTACACATAGTCAAACTCGGAAAGGAAAACACGGAGGTTACAAACAGTAATCTGGAGACTTTTTTTTTTATTTTCAACAATGGAAGATCGCAAATGAAAATGGTGTCGTCATACAGCCTTCAATGTCTTATCTATACAAATCCCGACTATATAATAAAACAATTATGGACTCTTTTGGTGTTGAATATGGTTTGTTATTCACCAGAAAAATATCCATATTGACCTCGGCTTCGCCTCGGTCTATATCAATGTTTTTCTGGTGAATAACAAACCATATTCAACACCAAAAGAGTCCATAATTGTATAATACTGAATGCAATCAAATTCCAGGGCTTTTAATGCTTATAGACTTTGAAAAGGCTTTTGATACTATCTCTTGGAATTTTATTTATGAAACACTTGATTTTTTTCAATTTTGGAACATCAATTAAAAGTTGGATGAAGACTTTTTACAGCAATATTAAGTCCTGTGTCTTACAGAATGGGTTTATTTCTAATTATATATATCCAGAGAGGGGTTGTAGACAGGGGGATCCTATATCTCCATACCTCCTCCTATAGTGTGCTGAAATTTTGGGCATCTTAATTCGCAAAAATGAAGATATAAAAGGTATAACAATAGATGGAGAAGAGTACAAGATTTCTCAGTATGCAGACGACACATCACTTATTTCTGATGGATCGCTTGAATCTATGGATGGAATTCTCAGAGATTTAGAATTCTTTGCAGACTTATCAGGACTCAAAATAAATATTTAATGGTTGATTATTCAGAGTTTATAATAGCATTAAAATCAAGTTGGATAAGAAGATTAATTCACTCTGATTCTAAGTGGGTAAAATTATTTCAATCACAAATAAACATAGATATTTAAAATCTTTGGTTAATGGGTACAGACTTTACTGCTAAATTATATAAGAAAATAACAAATACTTTTTGGGTAGATGTCCTTAAAAGCTGGCTCAAAATATGCTATGCAGAGCAAGAGAAAAATAAATATATATTCCAAGAACACATATGGTATAATCCAAAAATAATCATGGTTGGGTCTTCTGTCTTTCTCAAAAGCTACTTTAATGCTGGTTTTGTCTTCATAAGTGACTTGTTCAACTTAGATAATAATTTCTTAAGTTTAGACGCTTTAAAAGACCTTGATGAAAAACAAATTTTGTTGAATTTTCTGGTTTGAAACAGGCTGTGTGTGACAGATTTGTTAGCAAAAATCAAATGAATATATTTCTTTCTTATTGTCCAAATTTACCCAGTTTTGTGAAGATGTTTTACATTAATAGTAAAGGCTGTAAAGACATGTATGACATTCTTATTAATACAAAGAAAGAAACAAGTACTTCCATTTTAAAATGGAATGAAAAGGGATATCTATTCACCATGCAAGAATGGAGTAAAATTTTTGAACTCCCATTTGAAATTACCAAAGAATCTAAACTGCAGTGGTTACAATTTCATTTTTTTTTATATAGAATAATTCCAACAAATTTATATCTTTTTTTTTTTTTGCTTAAGATAAAAGAATCTCCAGTACGTAGTTTCTGTAAGACTGATATTGAGTCAATTGAACATCTTTTTGTTGAATGTAATTTAGTAAAAGAGCTTTGGAATGATTTTGAAGAGTGGTTTTTGTGTAAGTTTAATATATCTGTAATTTTTGACAGAACAACAATAAAATATTAATTGGCAAACATAAGAATAAGGATGTCCATAAAGTGCAAAATTTGATGACACTGATAACTAAGAATTATATTTTTTCGACTAAATATAAAAATCCTTCTGTTCTAAGTATAATGACTTGACTTTAAAACAATTATTGTGGACAGATTATTGATTGGGAATTTTTTACTTTTGAAACAATGTAAATATACAGAGCAGGAGAATAATTGGCAGAGTATCTGTGATTTGATATGATTCATTTGTACAAGTCTTCATTTACATATGTATTTATGAATTTTTTCAAGAAACAAATCTTTACAACCCCCTTAATTTAAAGGAAAAAAAAATGCTATGCCCCCTATATATTTTTTGTTTACGATTTTCTCTTTTTAATGTTCTTTTCTCTCTCCCTCTCTCTTTCTTCCTCTCCTCCTTTTTCTATCCTGTATTAAAACAACTTTCACTTGTGTTTAATTCAATGTGAACTTGTGTATGTGGATGTCCTTTTGTAAATTTAATACTTGTATACGCTATCTATAATAGGTGCAGTACCGACCAGACCCAACCTGACACAAAGCAGTCCCAGAGCAGTCCCGGGGACTGCTTTCTGGGACTGCTAAAGCAGTCCCGCAGCAGTCCCAGAGCAGTCCCACAGCGGTCCCAGAGCAGTCCCACAGCAGTCCCAGAGCGGTCCCAGCAGTCCCAGAAAGCAGTCCCAGCAGTCCCAGAAAGCAGTCCCAGTGGGCGGGGTTTATTAATTTAATAGTCGGGGCCAACTCAGAAATGAGATTGCCAATAAACAATGGAACTATAAAAGGCAGCTGAATTTTTTTTCTGAGCAGTATGCCAGGAATCCTTACAATGCGAAGGTCATTTACATGAGCAGTACCCGTATAGATTTGAAACAATTTGAAATAATATTTATTGAAGGAAGAATTAAAGCTTACACACCTACATAAATGAATTACACTGAACATGAATATTTAATCACAATTATCTTGGGTTATTTGTGATTGATACTGGATCCCATTTTTATTTTCTATACAAGAATTAAAATTGAATTAAATATATTTCACCAGAATTAGTTTTAAATAGATCTTATCAATATAGATCAGGCCGATTTCCATACTATCGGGATACTTTTACGGCATTTTTTTTTAAGTATTAGGGCTTTTGAAAAAGTCGTTGCTAATTTTGCGAAGTAATCTTTTTTAAGTATTGGTTATTCTTTGCTTACATGTTAATTTAAAAATTATTGTTTTATTTGTAAATTGTATAAGTGACCAGTATATAGAATCATAAGATTATGTTTAAGTTTAATTAATCTTGAAAGAAATTTATACTCATTTCATTTATCCTTTTTTTGCATTACATTTTTTACATAGATTGAAATTAGGGCCATTGTTAATTCAGCAGCATGTTCAATGATGTGTAACACTGATACGTGTACCCAAATAACATGCATGATTGGTTTTCTGCCCAAAGGCGATTAATCCACGCAGGTGTTTATACCATTTTATTTATACACATTATCGGCCAGGTAAACAAAAGCAAAACAAAAAAGAAATAAATCACAATTCTCGGTATTTTCAACTGATTATTTATTTTTTTTTTTTAAATTTACTCTTTTAATAACTTATTTATAAATTAAAAACTAATTCATCTGTAAATTCCCGTATAATTGTTCACATTGCTTATGTTAAGGAAGAATGGTGGCATAATTTTATTTCATGTCATAAAATAAATTGTTAGATTTTTATTTTAAGGTTACATGTAATACTCTTTTAGCGTGATGCTTGTAAAACGTGTAGCCTTTTCAATTAAAATATCTTACATCTACTTGTATATAAATAGTGCCATATGAAAATGTTGAGTATTTAATTTTAGATTTAATAAAAAAATAAATCTACGTGTAGATATTTTTTCTCATGAGCCTGTAGTTTTATATATTTTAGAAATAAAAATCTCCTCCTGACTTCCTTATTTAACAACTTTATTTTTAAAAATATTCTTTATTACATATGTGTAAATATGCAGTCCCTAAAACTTTAAATTAACTAAAATACATGTAGTCTCAAGTTATTAAAGGATTATAAGAAATCCTTGCTTATTAAACAGTTTAAACTCCTCTCTGCTGCAAGTAAACAAAACAATGGGGAGCCTGCAAATTCAGAATACACAAGGGGGCGGAGCTATCTGTCACTCAGAACCAATGTCACACATGAGTGAACAAAGCAGTCCCAGGGGCAGCTGGGACTGCTGGGACTGCTTTTCATAGCAGTCCCAGAGCAGTCCCACAGCGGTCCCAGAGCAGTCCCACAGCGGTCCCAGAGCAGTCCCACAGCAGTCCCAGAGCGGTCCCAAAGCAGTCCCGGGAACTGCTTTCTGGGACTGCTTTGGTGTCAGGTTGGGTCTGGTCGGTACTGTACTTGAAGGAAAATAAAATTATTATTATACTTTTCTATATCCTTGTTTGTTATAAATGTGAAAGTTAAAATAATAATAATAAAAAAACATATTTGAAGTGAAGGAGTTATGCTTAAGTAGACATTTTAAAAACTAACAGACGATATTTTTGCATTTATTGTCAACAAATGAAGATAAGGAAGATTAAAATCAATAGTCGGGCATTAAACGTATGATAAAAATTATGTATGTAACTGGAAAATCATAATTTAAATGTACTGTTAGGCTTATTTTTCTTACATAATGAATCAAATTGGATAATGTGAAAACCTGGATAACATATAGTTTGCTAATTTGATAAAATTGTATTAAACTGATTTATTTTCTAGGATATGGATAAGGATACAAGTACAAACCAGAAAACCAAGGTCCAGTGGAACAGAGACATTTTCCACCGGAACGTATGGACAGAGACTTTTTTCTCATAAATTTCACTAAATTATGTGCACGTTTATAGCATACAAATATTTGTGTCTAAGAGATTTTTGTAATTTTTGGGATACATACTTAAAAAAAATAGGGATGTCAAAATATTTATTTTCCTTAGTCGAACATTCGATTGCATTATTCGAACGATAGTCGACTATTCGGAACATTTATTTCATAATAAAATCTTAATATCCGTTTTACCTTCGTTTGCATAGACTATGCAAGAGTTATCCTTCTTTGGTTTATGCATTACGTATGCTTTTGACAGATATTCACCTGCACTTGACTTGTAGCTATTATGTTTACATGAAATTATATTTATTTAGTTTTAATATGCATTAAAAACTACCAGCAAATATTTTTTAAACTCATTTAAACAAAATAAGATAAACACAGCATCTACACGTCAGGTGTCCGTGTGACATTATTAATACCGATTACCGTATTAACTTTAAAACAGTTAAATGCCCTAGCTTCCAACACTACAATGTATGCGTGTTTTTATAAAAGTGATTATCAAATTATCAAAACGTGTCTCTGCTACCGTATGTGAACCTTTGAATATTACTTAAATAACAATATTTTGGATACATGGAATGTAAAGGCTAATTAACCGTGTTTTCATTATAATTCTACAAACAAAACCCAGCACAGTGATTCATAATTTATCAGAAAAACAATTGCTATTGGCAATTATCAGATTATAGAAGAGCATTTATGCATTTATACATTGATAATGAAAAGTCAACAGTTTTTGATCAGGAAAATAATTTTGTCAACAACCTCTGAAGACAGACGATTTCTCAATTTTGTGACGAGTAATTCCGTCGAAGAAAATATACGTTCTGAGGGCATTGATGTGGCAGGGGAACCAAGGAATTTTCTGGCCAGTTTAGCGATCATTGGGAATTTGTTTTCATTCGCATATTGGAAGTATTTCTGCAATAGCTTACACTACTGGACGAAAAAAAAGTGCTGAGAATCCCAAATTTTACTGATAATGTTTGATAATTACTGATACGGTGCTGTTCTTGCTGATAATTACTGATATTTACTGTTATTATTACTGTTGTTGCTGATAATTTTAGTTGTTGCTGATAAATACTGATAATTACTGTCGTCTTTTACTGTGGAGTCTGATAAATACTGATAAATACTGTTGAGGTACTGTCGTTGCTGAGAATTGCTGATAATTACTGTTGAGGTACTGTCGATCGATGCTGAGATTTACTGATAATTACTGTGGTCATTGTTTTTAACCTGGTAATTGGTTTAAAATAAAACAGAGGGCTATTAAAACCTTCAATTATTACTTTCTTTTACTTAAATTGTCATGGCAAAATTTTCATATTTACCCGCCATGTTTACTGGCTTTGACAGATTTTATTTTGTGTCAGCCGATCAGATTAAGGATCTATAGGGAGAGAATTTCTTTGGAATTACTTT
Organism: Saccostrea cuccullata; assembly: GCF_032062105.1. Classification (NCBI taxonomy): domain Eukaryota; kingdom Metazoa; phylum Mollusca; class Bivalvia; order Ostreida; family Ostreidae; genus Saccostrea; species Saccostrea cuccullata. The sequence goes on along the minus strand of NW_026935406.1, from coordinate 56,567 downwards.
ATTTTTTGCCTAAACAATGCTGTTTACGATAAAATAACACTCAGTATGATTCTATTTATCGATGTTTAGTGATACTATTCATCACATTTTTTTTTAAACACCGACACCTACTTTATTTAGTCATTCTAAATTTCAAGCGCAAGTCTCGGTACGTCACACGTGAACTGTCATGGCTGTCGAAGATAAACACAAGATTTAATTTTCATGGTTTTCGCGTTTAACGGATTATGTTGTCGACAATGAATAGAAATCTCGTCTTATTAGAAGTAAGTTGAATGTAAAGACTACTTTTTCTGCCTGCAGTCGCCCGTATTAAACTCTCTGAAATTATGAAGGTTGGGTACTAGGGGCCAGATACCACTTCTATGAAAAAATGGTGATGGTACCTTCTCTAGTTTCCGAGATATAGACCTCCAGTTTTTAGCCCTACTATATAATACTATACGAATAAACATCGGGCTCGGAGCTTGGGGTTTGAAATTCTTTGGGTGGGGTACTATGGTCGAAATTCCACTTCTATGAAAAAAATGATGATGTTACCATCTCTAAGTTTCCGAGATATGGCCCTCCAGTTTTTTAGCCCTACTATATAAAAGTATACGGATAAACATCGGGCTCGGGGACTTCGAAGTCTCCTACCCTAGGGTCTGTAATTTTGAGGGAAGGGTAATGTGCGTCACATACCACTTCTATGAAAAATGGTGCTGGTACCGTCTCTTGTTTCCGAGATATGGATCTCCTGTTTTTAGCCTTACTATATTATACTATTCGAATAAACATCGGGCTCGGAGACATCAAAGTCCCCTAGTCTGGGGTCTGAAATTCTGAGGGTGGGGTACTATGGGCCAGATATCACTTCTATGAAAAAATGGTGATGATACCATTTCTAGTTTCCGAGATATGGCCCCAGATTTTAGCCCAACTATATAAAGGTATACGGATAAACATCGGGCTCGGGGACTTCGAAATCCCCTACCCTAGGGTCTGAAATTTTTAGGGAAGGGTAATGTGCGTCACACACCACTTCTATGAAAAATGATGCCGGTACCGTCTCTTGTTTCGGAGATATGGATCTCCAGTTTTTAGCCCTACTATATAATACTATTCGAATAAACATCGGGCTCGGAGACATCAAAGTCCCCTAGTCTGGGGTCTGAAATTCTTAGGGTGGGGTACTAGGGGCCAGATATCACTTCTATAAAAAAATGGTGATGGTACTATCACTAGTTTCTGAGATATGACCCTGCCTGCAGTTTTTACTCCTTCTATATACATGTAATGTTATACGAATAAACATCGGGCTTAGGGACATCGAAGTCCCCTATCCGGGGGTCTGAAATTTTGTTGTTAGGGTACAGTTAGGGATCAGTTATCACTTCTTTCAAAAAATGATGATAGTACCCTCTCTATATTCCGTGATATGACCCTCCAGTTTCTAGCCCTTCTATATAATGCTACTGTTTATCGCGTTTTATTCGCGAGAACTTAATTTTCGCATAATTACGCGAGACAAAGAGCTCGTGAAAATTTCATTCTCGCGTTTAAAAGTATTCCTTACGATTATATAGAGGAAAAAACAACAATTCGTGAAAATTATGTCTCGCTTATAAAGAGTCAATAACTATCTCGCGAAAATAAGGTGTTGCGAAATTTAGTGATCTACAGTATACGAATAAACTCGAATATTTTGACATGGGCATATTAACTTGAAATTTTAACTAATAAAATGAGAATCCCTTTTAAAGCAGCAGCATATTCCAGAAAGTACAAAGTATGCAGAAACAAATAGTAACTTATTTTCTTTATTTCAACTAGGTTTTGTCCTTGCGATATTGAACTTTGTTTAGTACACGTACTATGTACAAACTTTTCACGTGAGTGCCCATCGATATGGTCAAACTTAGTTCAGTACAGAGTGGGGCATACTATCTTATTTCAGTAAGTAATTAAGTAATATAATAATAAAAAAAAGTCTTATGCAATAGATTCGGTTTTTAAAAATTTCCGCTTTTTGCACGTTATCATCTGGGATATGGTTGTTGGTGTTCTGTTGATGTGCAGTAAGGTATTGGAATTATTTTGCCCTGGGGGTCAATTGGGGGTCTAAAAATGATTTTTTTTTTTAGGCAAAAACCCCTTCTTCCCTGAATTCCTCTTACATTTTCCAAACTAACCTGATCATTTTTTGGAGATGGATGGCGGTGTTACGTAGATGTGCAGTAAGGTTTCGAAATTTTAAGCATGCCCCGGGGGTGAATGGGGGTAGAAAATGGCGTTTTTATGTTGAAAGGTCCTTCTTCCCTGAAGTCCTCCTGCTTTTTACACGGTGGCCTTATCATTTTCCAGAAAAGTTCTTTTTTTTTTAAAAATCACGTAAAACATCAATGTCAAGGGATAAAAGTCATAGCATATTGCGAAACATCTTGGTATGGGTAATGTACACATCAAATGTGAGAGTCAAATTTCCTCACAATCAAAAGTTATAAGGAAACATTTTTGAAAAAGTAAGTTAAACTTCAAGGTCAAGGTCTCAGAGTCAAAAGACCTGATACATTTGGGAAGTCATATCACAGGTAATACGCATGCCCTATATTTTCTCTTTCAGAATGTTCAACATTTCAAAACTATTTAATTTTTTTAAGTAGGTCAAACTTCAAGGTCAGGGTCATTGGCAAAAATATTTAGAATGTTTAGAATGACATTGTCACAGGTAAATACTTAGACACATGTTTAATATGAAAGTCCTATCTCTTTTCATTCAAATTATATGACCATGATGGCCATGTCAGACTGACATGAAAACGAAATTTAATGTCCCCTACTTTTGTAAAAACGGAGGATACTAACTGCCCTTGCTGTTCTTGAAAAGAAGATTGATGATGGGAAAAATCCCATGTAAATGTATGACATGTTTCCAGGTTTAAAAAATCTGCACGTTTCAGATAACAGTATGGTTAAAAAATAGTTAATCAAGGCGCTTTGAGTAGCAAAATAAAGCTAAACTGGTATAACTAATTCAATCACAGAGCTTAGTCAATTTCAATATGCACTATTAACCTTTTCAACTCTAATAATAATCATTTTAAAAATATTTATATCATTCTTTTCTGATTCAAGGAAGAACTTAAGAGATATGACCAGAAATATATCTGTTGAATATTAAGCATATTCACTGTGGTTATATTTTTATAGTAATTTGTTTTTTGTTGTGAAATCATCTCTCTCTGGAATTTTTCACTCATATGGAGACACCACCCCTTACAATTAACGAAGACGCCTCATATGACAGCTTTTAGTTTAGGATGAATTCTCAGATGTAAGTCAAACTTCAAGGTCAAGGTCAAAGAGTCAACATTGTTGGTATCTAGAGGAAAGTTTTGTCTTGAGGAGTATACATGTGAAATAAGAGAGAAATCCCTTGTACTTCCTGTTCATAAGTTATTGCCAATGTTAAAGATTTTCAAAGTGGGTCAAACTATATTGTCGAGGTCAAACATATTTATACCTGTTTAAAGTTCATAATGAATACACATCTTAAGCATGAAAGCCTTAGCACCAACTGTCCTAAACTTAAGCCAAATTTAAAGTTCGGTTTTTTGATGTAAAAGTTGATCAAACTCAAAGGTCAAGGCTACAAGAGGTACAAATTGGCGGTACCCAAATACATGTAAATGTCTTGTCACAATATACCTATGAAATGTGGAAGTCTTTTGTATAGCCCATTTTAGAAGAAAAAAGGCATAATGTAAACACATGAAACAATTAAAATATGAAAGTCAAATGGAAACATTTGCTGCTACTTTGGAGTCACAAGATCATTTATCCTTTCAGGGACAGGAAGTGGATAGGGAGATCCTAAACTTGCAGAGTTATTTACATAGGACTGTATACTGAAGCAAATAAAATGACTATGGACGTCGTCCCTAGGAAACATGAAGCCCACCATCATTGTTTTTTTTATTTTGTTTATTTTAGGAATGACTCTAATTCTTGGCATAAACTGATCCAAACCAGGTTATAATGGCAAAATTATGGGAAAATAATTTTAAGGACAGTAATCTTTACATCCTATATCTATCTACTCTGTATCTTAATTATATTATCTAAATATTTTGTTATTTATCAGACAAAGAGGCACGTTCTCGATAGTATTTGTAATCGACGTCTCACTCGAGGCATTGCGCTAAGGTGCTTAACAAAGCAGGCTCGCTGTTAGCTTAACAAAGTAGGCTCGCTGTTAGCTTAACAAAGTAGGCTCGCTGTTAGCTTAACAAAGCGGGCCCGCTGTTAGCTTTTAAAAATGCATGGTTAGTTGCTGCATTTATAAAGAAACATAGAAAACATTAGCATACCAATGGAATACTCGTACTGTAGAGATATGTACCATGCATAGTACATGTATTTTCTTTTTATTTCTATCCCATGGTTTCGTTGTGAAAATTCTTTAAAATGCTCAAATGAAATGTCATTGCGGTCGATCTGATGCTTTGAATCAATTTAAATGTTGAAATTTAAGATAACTCTAAAAGGGGTCATATTTCAACGGGGTCAATTTTTTATGGGATCTACAAATAAAATAATTACTCCTGGTGCTCTTTTTCTACAAAAATGATGTGGGAGGTCATTTTCTGTCGTTAAAAAATGACTTACCGGTCATCATTGGATGGGGGTCATTAGTCGTTTCTACACAGGCTCTCTTTTAGTTTTATGGGAATTCTTTTTAAAATGCTTGAAGGTTTGCTGCATTTACAGAGAAACACAGAAGATATTGGCATACCAAAAGAAATTCATTATGCCATCATATTCAAACTTCCATGGCAAAAATGAAATTGATGAATATGCCTTTTAATATTGAATTAATCTTTCTCAAAATATCATTAAAGTAGAATGAGAAGATTGCACATATAGTAAAATCGATTTATTAAATCATTAGCGTTTTTTACTTGTAAATGTGACGTGAATGTTACATGATTGATCTTGTTAACAGTCTTGTTGCCTTTATTTTAATTTTACACCTACTTGACAAGCAGTGTCTACAAATATCTGTCGAATTTTATCAAAGTGGATCTAATTTCAACCTCTCTTAATTCTGTTTTTAATTTCTACCATTCTTGACGGAAGCAGACGTTCATAGAAACATCTCAGTTTTTTAAAATCAAAGAATATAAAGCTATATATTTTATATCATCTTCCTCTTATCAGGAATTTTGAGTGGGTTTCTCATGAATATCTCAAATGCATTTAAATGGTCACAGAGTTGGGAAATATTTTCTCCACAAGTGTTAGAACATTTAGTTTAATAACCATAAAAAAGATATCCCGTTCTTCTGAACTATTTTATTTATTTATGTAATTCTACGTTTGAAAATGTTCATTTACTCTAATAAAGGAAAAAGTCATGATATTGACTTTATTTGTTTACATTGATTTTTTTCCTCCTTAGAAGATTAATTAATGATTTATAAAGCATATCATACGTAGACTTTTATGTAGTTGTTGATTGTTTGTTTGTTTGTTTTTTTCCTGGTCAACACAAAGACTTTGATATTACATTGAATTTTTGTTTTATAAACTAATCCATTCTCTTAAAAGCTCTACATGATGTACAAACCAAAACATAGTTACAGTTTTGATATTCTGTAGTCAGGGACTTAAAGTAATAATTATTTTTGATATTAACTCTTATTTTGATTTTTATCTTAAACAGAGTTTCAAGAGGGCGCAGAATTGGGACGTTTCCCCAACTTTTTGCAATTCTGTTTGAATTTTGTTAAATTGAAGATAGTTTTCATTTCGAAAAATATCAGACACTTTTGTATCTAAAATGTATCTGATATAAGTGTAAGATATACGCGTGATATTCGTATATAAATTTTGTAGGTAGACAAACTTGTGCTCTTTGTTTTCTTAAACAAAATGAGATATAAAATCGCTAAAAATTTGCAGAAAAATGAGAAAAGTCGGAAATTTACACGCATTCCGACTTTTCTATCTTTCTGTGTATCAAAAAACTAAAATCAAATAATAAATTTGTGTCTGTTTTGCAACACATTTTTATTGATAACTTGTATAATTTTAAAACACGACTCAAAATAGGGAATAGAAATGGGTCTTAGCCTGTCTTGTCTTTTGCCAGTAGTGCTATTGTAATGTCATATATAATTGATTTTTAAATCATAGTATTGTTAAATGCTATCTTATGATTACAAAAAATGACATTTTTCCATTCAAAATATCATATACATATTTCATTCCATTTGCACGTCAGGTCTAATGGAATATTATTGTTTGACTTCGAATTTTCAAATTGTTGCTTTTTCATAAGGATAACCAAAAATGATTCTTTTTTTCTTATTCTTGAAATTCTTGCTTTCAGAGTATCTTTAAAACCATTTTTAGCATGTTTTTTCTTAAAAACAAAACGTAATTTGCATCTGCAGTGTTCCAATAAAATTTTCCAAACTGTTCTATACACAAAACACTGAAGAGTTAAACTTCTAGGGTAGTTTTATGCTGCTAGAGAGATCTGCCCTGAGATTTAGAGATAGACAATAATATTTACAGTTAGTTACGCAATAGATAATGGAATAAATATGATTAAGATAACGATTATCAATTTTGCTTACGACATGTTTTTCTTAAAAACAACACGTAATTTGCATCTGCGGAGTGTTCCAATAAAATTTTCCACTTCCCTAACGTCAGTGGCAATATAGCCTTCTTACCTGTATAAGATTTCCTCAAGTTGATTTGAAATGCATATGCGTGTTCTATTAATAATAATAATAATAATAATAATAATAATAATAGCATTTGTATAGCGCCCTATTTAAAATAATTTACTCTAAGGCGCTGAACAGACACTAATTCAGATATACAAGTAGTTAAACACAACACAATAATCATAAAAACATAAAACCTTAAATCATTCTAAGAGATCGTAACTAACATAGGAGTAAGCTAAAATTATAAGCTGCTAGACTAAGATCAAATTGAGATCACATTAAAAACTTTACACAATACAGGTTGTGCCCAAAATAAATAGTCTGTTACGAACATTATTTATAACGAGGTAAGCTATAACATTGAAACAAGGATATCAACAGTCTCGTTTGAAGTAAAAGATTCGCAAGTTTTATAGGGGCGATAACTGACCTTTTCTTCATATACAATTTATCATTATGTGGAATGTTTACAGGTGTTTTTCATTGTATTGTGAAATCGTTAATTTTCCTGTCGGTTAATTTTCGTGGTTTCAAGGTATGATTGATTGATTGTATACTGTTTAACGTCCCTCTCCAGATTATTTCACTGATATGGAGACGTCACCATTGCCGTTGAAGGGCTGCAAATTTGGGCCTATGCTCGACACTTACGGCCTTTGAGCAGGGAGGGATCTTTATCGTGCCGCACCTGCTGTGACACGGGGACTCGGTTTATACGGTCTCATCCGAAGGACCGCCCCATTTAGTCGCCTATTACGACAAGCAAGGGGGTACTGAGGACCTATTCTACTCCGGATCCCCACGGGTGTTTCCAGGTATGAAGAGATCCATGAATGTATGTCCACCACTCAATGCAATTTATCTATTGTATATCTACTGATCAATTCTTCATACACGAAACAAAATCTCCATGAACCAATTTATTTACTTCAAATAACAAAACATGACCCCTCGTAAATATGTTCGACCATTATAGTTGAATTGCTTGTGGATCAGCTTCCAATATGCATTATTTAAATTAAACTGAACTTGAACAAGAGTAAGTATCACAAAATTTCATTACGACAAAAACAACAGATTGGCCCGTTTATCCTTATTTAAAAGTCAATAATTAGAGTTTTATTTTCAAATGAACCTGATTTCTTTAGTGAATATACGAGGGGTGATCATAAAGTTCGCGAACTATCTCTATATCTACAAAACCAAGGTTCAGATTAGAACGAAATTTGGTACACACATAACCATACACAAGTTTTATAAATAGCGTATGCTGAATAAAGTTTTTCTCCTTGTTTGAGATGTCACAATGTGAAAATGACGTCAGTATGTTGGTCACTTGTGACGAAAAATGGTTGTCTCAGTCGTACTCGTCGAACAAATGACTGTACAATTTATTGCATATCTTAGAAACCCCGTAACATATAATAATTTGTACACAGTTTATTAAGACAAATGACTAACTATAAATCCATACAACGATTGGATTGATCATCTTAGTGAAGAAAGGTAGATTGTGAAAAAATGTCATGTTGCTCAGTGAAAGCAGGTTTGAAAAAAAAAATATGCTTTTTTAATTAAGCAATTTGCTATCAAATACCTCCAATTAACACTTTGAAAAATAGTTGAATATTTGAACAATAATATAAGTATTTTAGATTTTAAACATTTAAGTTATGATAACAAGGAGGCAAGCATTCTCTATCCACCTTGAATAAACGTCTCTCACGAGACAGAAGATTTGTGTTTGAATGGTCGCCATGCTTATTTTTGGAAATGATATTCTTATCTATCCATTCTGTTGCCGAGATTTGACCATTTCTGACAAATGAACTGTTCTTGTTATGAAAATTAAGTTACATGGAAAGAACTATAACACTCAGAAAAATCTTTCAGCTTTTGTGACAGAATGCTACGGAGTGGGTCACGTGACCGCCAATATCAGGTGATTCGCACATGCGCAGAACGGTTGTTGATGTGCATTAAAATCGGAGAGGATTAATTCAAAATAAAATCAACACTGAAACCAAATATGGTTTCTTTTATGGAAGTTATTCAATTAGTTAACGAACTTTTTGATCACCCCTCGTATATAAACATTTGAGTTTAGTTTTTATCTGATGATGAAATCTTTAAACATGTGCATTTCATATACTGTAGATCACTAAATTTTCGCGACACCTTATTTTTGCGAGAGAGTCATTGACTCCTGATTAGCGAGACAAAATTTTCACGAATTGTGGTTATTGCTCTATATAATCTTAAGGAATACTATTATACGCAAGAATTAAATTTTCGCGAGCACACTGTCTCGCGTAATTACGCGAAAATTAAGTTCTCGCGAATAAAAAGTGATTTACAGTACTGCAAAATTTCAAAGAAAACAGGTGTTTTAGAAAAAGATAGTTCCCCCAAAATGTAAGATTACAGGATATGAATCATTATTTGGCATTATAACAGTCCTTTGACAGATTAAAAATCAATTATCTGTTTTGCTCTCAACCACATGCATACAAATACATTTCAAGACTGATGGCTTCGGATTTTAGTAAATGTCAGCAAATTAACAATTAGATTAGCATTTATGCTGTATCTATTTCATTGAAATATATAATTTGATATTAAAGATAAAACCGTTCATGTAGATCGACAAATACACCTTAATTTTCTAAGTGAAATAATAAGAACCAAATTAGATTCTTTTTAAATGACAGAAAAAAAATATAACGTTAGGCATGTGTTGCAATCGAATTTAACACTGACTTAATCAATCAACAGAAATTCATCGTTTGTGTTCAAACAGAGTTTAAAAAACCTAATAGTAAGGTGAACACCTTTGTGTCTGATTTGCTCCTTGATCAGATATCAAGAGTAAAATCATGAAGTGTACGTCAGAATTAAAATTCATTCAACTTCAGAGTTGATTTCATCACAGTATGAAGGGATATAATTCATACAATATCTTCTGTCGTAATCAATATGAATTTATTTTCTCAATGGTTCATGTTATTGAATAAACGAAAATAATCAATAGCACCGTTTTCATTTATAGATAACTTTAAATTAATGTCAATCCCTGTGTTTCATTGAATTAACAAATCATTCTCAAACAGATTTGAATGTGTGTAAATGTTTGTATTTCATTTTATCGGAGATAATTTCGTTTAAGTTTTGTTCATGTTTGTTTCCCTTATTTCCTTCAACAAAGCTGCACGTGTAATATGAAAATATTTATAGAAATCGGCAAATATCGTCGCTGTAAGCATTTAATGTACGTGACACCAGTGTATTTAATGCATGTGCATCCATTCTTCTTTACTTAGATAATAAACCTGCTGAATGCATGTTTTAATATTCATATGAAGCAGAATTTGTGTAAAATCTTATGCGTGAAATCTTATGCGTGAAATGAAGAAAACACTTACTGCGACCTTCAACTCGACATTTAGATATATCGACGACGTATTGTCCATTAACAATGGTAATTTCCATTCCTACGTAGATACGATATATTCGTTTGAGCTTGAGACACATCTGTTTCTTACTTGGAAATTTTACTTGAAAAAAAAAACCGTTTATGATAATCTAACAAGATATATGATAATATATGTGATGACGTTAACTTTTCTTTCTTCAACTTCCTTTACTTATTCAGCAATATACCTTCATATATCTCAGTTGATTCGATATGCAAGAGCATGTTCTATGTATGAACAATTTCTAAAACGAGGTAAATTATTGGCAAGCATGTTGATGAAAGAAGAATATCAACTGTCTCGCTTAAAGTCATATTTCCCAAGTTCTATGGTCGATACAATGACCTTGTCAGCAAATACAATTTATCATTGAGTCAAATGTTGACTGACGTTTTTCATGCTAATTGTTAGTCCATTAATTATACACTGAATTGACGTCGGATTTTTCCGTTATTTCCTGATCATAACAAGGAGCACATGGCGGGTGTGACCGGTCAGCTGGGGATGCTCACTCCTCCATGGGACCTGTTCCGACCTCTGATGTTTTGGAGGTCTGTGCTCATTCTTCTCCTATTCTGTATTATTTTATGGGCTTTTAGATTGACTATTGTTCATTATCTCCATATCCTTCCTTTGTCTCTCTCTCTCTGATTTTGAAGAATTAGACATGTATTGTCTTTATAGGCAATAACACGATGTTGTAAGGAATGGAAGAAAATCTTATAAGATTAGTTTTAATCAGTTTCATTATCAAAATTATACAATGTCATTATTAAGATACTAGTATTCTTTTAAGCACATGCAATAGACCAAGCTCCTTCATGAACAGGTATTTAGAAAAAAATCAAGTTTGCATATTTTTGTTTTACCTAGTTTCCTAATGATTCACGCTTATATGATTAAAAAAAAATAAGATGTGAAATTCCATTCAACTTATAACGTTTACTGTATAGATTCAATTAGTTAAAAAAAGATTACTTCTAGCCTTTTACATAAGGTTAATTTATGCGGTTTTCTTTGTGTCACAAACAGCTTCTATAAGACAAGAGATATAACTCTACATTTAATTTGGTTCAAATGTTTAAATTTGCATCAACTAAATTACTATGACGCTTTCTACTGAATGTCGTCTAAAATGTAAACTTATTTATGTTGGTGAAAACAAGGGTTCACTTCATAAAAGATATTTAAACTATTTAAACACAAGACAACACAGTGTTCAAGGCTCAACAGGTTTTAAAATCCAATAAATAAATGAACATCTTTATTTTTACAACAGCTCCTACCAAAATCAAAGTATAAATCTCATCAATACATACCATATAAGTATTCAATCTCGTGCATTTATACAGCCAGTTTGTGCCAATTTTCACCAATATAAGTTCAATAACTCCTTTATTATATATCTAAAACATTTCCTCATATTTTTAAGTATCAGAATTCAAATTAACGCCTGTGCTGGACGTGTTCAATATCGCATCATTCTGATGACCCCCGAGCATTATGATTTGCATTTTAGGTTTTAATAGGTTAAATATGTACTAAAATTCTAATAAGTATATCATTTCTGTGCAAATAATAAAGAAATCTTACCCAGATGCCACGTTCTTATTTAATTTAACTCAAAAATATTGATGAACACACATTACTACTGTTTACCTCAGTGGAGAAAATACAATCTAGCAAAATGTGTATCAAATTATAGCTATCTTTTAAAATGTTTATAATTCATGATTTGATAACAGATTTTCTAATAGGTGTTGCAATGCAGCTTGAAATCAATTTAGATCCAAGGGCAGAATGCTCCAAATGAAGAAAACACCAAGAGAATAACAACTATTTAGTATGCAGTGTAGAAATGATTTTTTTCTACAAGTTAAATACAATGAGATTTTCATTTATACAAGGTTTTCAAAATAGATAGTTAGTACATATTTTAAACCCACAAAGCTATTGCTCCAAATGTGTATCCCTTCTCGCGGAGATATTGATTGATGTAGACTGGCAAGCTTTTTAAAAAGATGTTACTTGTGTCTAATTTCATGTCACAAAAGGTAAAAGGCTTTTATGAGACAAGAAGAATAACTCTTCCTGATTTATCTCGTCAGGTTTTACTTCAAGAGTTTTTCATAACTTTATTTTTAAGATAATTTGCTGTTTTGATTACAGTAAAACTATCAGTTATTCAAATCGGATATCTAAAATAAATTTCAGTCAAAAGAATTCATACGCACTATTTGTGAACCGAAAAATACATATATGCCTATAAATTAAAGAAAGTCAAAACTAGAACAAAACCTTTACTTTTCCTCTCTATATGACACATTGACAAATTATCATGTTTACACAAAAATAGCTCTGCTATTATTTCTACTTTTAAAGAGAGTTGCTGAAATTGTTTCCTGGGTTTAATTTTTTATTTACGGTTAAAGAAATACCCAATGCATTAATTTCAAGCTAATGTCAAGAGGCCTTCCGATTGTAGCAACATTCCTGTTGAGTTGGACTGTTACAGGTAAAACATATTAAAAATCACCTTTGTAATAATGAAAAGGTTAAACAAAAAGGGGGGAGGTTATTTACTTTAAATTATTTGAAAATTGGTAATAGATCTTTTTTCTGAAGGAAATATGACGATATTACTCCTTTTGGCGTTTCTTTTAAATATGCTCAGTTTTAAGCCATTTTGGTAAGAAAAATTGTCTTATCGTCTACACCGAAATAAAAATATAAGGAATGAATCTTATTTTAACCCATGTTTTACTATATAACATTTTTTAATCGTAAGGTATATGTACGTTATACATGTAGTGTATTATATAAATGAAACCTCACTCCTTTAACGTTTTCATTGACATTTTAGTATATTTACAATGACTTGGTGATGTGAATTGAAGTACATGAGATTTTATATAATTTGAAAACATGAAATTGTAAAACTGGGAACATCTTAAAGATAAAAGCATAATCTGTTAGATGACGAATATACCCTTGTATTATTTATATCATTTGACAGTTTTGATCGCCATTATTCGGAACCTTTGACATGTTCCCCTAGCATGGGATATCTGGAACAGAGGTTTGATATTCTCCCAGGGATTTGTCAATATGAGTGGGCTATGTTTCTCTTTCCACAAAGGACCGACGTCCATGTTGAATTCCACTGACTTCTGTCACCAGCAGGGGGCGCACATGGTCGTCCTAGACTCGGAGGAGAAAGAACTCACCAGAGATATTGAAAGTAGGAGAAAAGGGGTGGATCTTGATTTTAGAATAAGCTAACGCAAATTTTAATTTGTTAATTTCTTACTGCCAGAGTCTAGGAATCCCCCCTTTCATTTGTTTGGTTTCGATGTTAAACAAAATAAATTAGGAGAACATATTTTACAATAATTGAATTAATTCTCTTCACTTGTTTGGTAATCTTTGTAATCCTGGCAATTTACAGCAGAACTTTATGCTGTTTTATTTTTTTTTTGTTATATATGTGGATATTAGCCTAATTTTCTATATATAAAATAGTTGTATACGTTGTGCCTTACACTATAAGAAACAAACCTTGTAGTTCTGATAATAAACTGGAACCTTTAATTGAATGTGACCTATTTAATCTAGTTAAATGTAAATTTGTCAGTTTGTGAATAATTTATAAAGAAAAATTAAATAAAATAAATTAAAAAAAAAAAATAGTAAAGTTTACGTAGAGACAAAGATCGATCAGGTACTAGGATATAGCCTTTCTCACAATGAATAAGATATGATTTGATAAAAATTTTCCATTCAAATAAAGTAATTCCCCATTGTTGTTTTTTTTCGATATCGAGCGTCAGCATGTGCATTCATCTTTGAAAAACAGTCATATCAGAAGGATACCGAGATAACAAACAATATTCAATATCCAGAAAACAAAACAAAATAGGAGCATAGCAAACACGGACCTACGAAACTTCATGGATGGGATAAGGTGCCATGGAATGACCAGATAAAAAAACAAAAAATAAAATTTGTAAAATTGTTTCTTATAGAAAAAATATTGCAGTTGCTCATTTGAAAATTGTAAACAAATTATTTCAGGTTAAAATGCAATTTCTACCTATTGGAATTAGTGCATCATATCTTCAAATGGGGATTTTTTTTTTAACCTCCCTTGAGTGAGAAGTTTTTGGAAAGTTAAAACTTTTTTTAAACTGAATGATGGTAGTAAATCTTAATTCTCTGAGATTGAAGAGATCGGGTCAAATATTTGTATATCTTTAAAATATAACCTTATTTCTCATATAACTATATTTCAAATTTAAAGCTTATTTCTCATATAAAGAGTACATGACTTAAAAAGGCATTTCTTTTAAATTGATTCATCAGAAACACATATATATATATCCCATTGCTTGTGTAAGAAAGCTTCAGATATAATATCTGGGTTTTTTTAATGTTTTTTTATATATTTTTTTTTCCTTTTACAAATGATAAACCGAGGCCCCGTGTCGCAGTAGGTGCTGGCACGAAAAAGATCTCTCACTGCTCAAAGGCCCTGAGTGCCGAGAATAGGACAAAATTTGTAGCCCTCCATCGGCAAGTGGTGGCGTCTCCATATGAGTGAAAAATTTTCGAGAGGGACGTTAAACAATATACAATCAATCATTTTATAAATGAAAAATATATATAAATATTTAAATATTTATAAGCTTATACTCACTTGATCTGTAAAAGTGCATAGATTGATAGACACTTTGAAGGTTTGTTATACAAAATAACAATAATTGTTTTAACAATACATGTATTCTTGATGCTGTAAAAATAACCCCAAGTTAATACATTTTATATAAGATAAAAATACTATGCTTGTAAAGTAAGGACAATATTCTTAATTCATTTGTTCTCTTTCCAAATTGTGCATATTTCATCAAGCATGGTTTAAAATGTTCACTAGAGGTATTGTGAGCAATGAGCTCACTAAATGATACCCCCGCCTCCCATATAAATATAATGGCAGTGTCCATGTTTTGCTCTGGAAAATCATAAATATATGTCAGATCAAAAGGTAAAATAAGAGGTGCACAAAAGCAATATGTAATTAAGAATCTGTGAAAGTTTCATTAAATTTCCTTAAGCGGTATGAGAGAAGTTGCGGATAAGAGATGGATACCCCAAAGCGTAACAGACGGACGGACGGACGGAAATACCGATTACTATATACGCTCCCACTTTTCAAGCGGGGGGTATAAATATAAACACTTTCCTAATGCAAAGGTATGTAAAACAAAATGAAAATTGCATTGTTTAGATTTTTTCACTGTACATTTTACAGATGCGAAATATATCATATTTTCACGAGACTGAATCTAATTATTTCTTCCCTAGGGATTTTGAAAATTGTTTATTGTTATATTAATTGTTTTAGGACTAAAAAAATCAAATGTTTAATGTCGCGATTTCAATGGGGTTCATCTAAAATGTTGTTAAATTTTATAATTGAACCCTTTGGGAAAATGTTCGAAAAACGCCAAATAATTACATTTTTCCATATTTTTTGTACTTCTGCCCTAGAGATTTCTTTTTAATTTAAGAAGATGGAAGGTGTAAGAGTCACCAAATTGTGAAATGTAGAAAAAAATGACCATCTAGCTTGATCTAGGAATTAACTACTAAGTTTATTTTTTTTCAAAGCCCAATACATCTAAATTTGCCACTTTACGGTATGAATACACATTAAATATCACGTCTTTGTGACAAGAGCTTTCTATTGAAACCACCAATTTAAACATTTTGACCTTAGACATTACGCATTTACAAGAAAACTTTAACTGACCATAACTTTTGAATTGTAAGGTTTAGGTCTTTCAAACTTCACTTATGTAGTCATTGTTAGAAGAACTTTTATTTGATAACAACACTTTTAACACTTTGACGTTGACCTTGGTTTTTTGACCTACTTTTTACAAACAAATCGGAGTTTGTCCTACCTTTAAAAACGCTTACCTTGGCCGTAACCTTTGAACATGTGGTGCTTGGGTTTTCTGTCATATTTGTATTTTTTTGGGAAAGGCCTTAGTTTATGTACCAACATATTTGATCTGCATTTGAGAAACCTTAACCTTCGCAATGTTCCCATACGGGGGCATCAGTGTTTTACAAACACATCTTGTTATTGCATGCTGTTGTTTCTTGGGAGGATTTAAGATGTAAACCCCATACACCTGGGTATATACGTAAACAATTCATTCATAACATGCTTTCATATTTATCAAATGCATACAATAACAAAAATATTTTGTCAAATTTCTCTACAATGCAATTAATTAAAAAATTGATACTCGTTAATAAAAAATTATCTAGATTATATTTAAACACCTTTGATAAAAAGTTATTTAGATTTTTTTTTTTTTGCTTTCTATAAATCTGATTTTAAAATTTAAATGAAAAAAACTGCATATTAAACCTGGAAAATATATTACTGCAGTGTATCAATTTTTTTTTTTATTTCTAATTTCACCCATAAACATTATATTCCTTTGTTATTCAAATTGAAATAAAGTTTGGCTTAGGTTTGCTTATGCTCGTTAAAAAATATTCTGTTGTTACACATACCACGACGCAAAAAAGAGAATACTTTCCCTTCAAATGTCTACTGAATTTGGATACAGCGGATCAAATCTTATAATTTTTAGAGCATTCAGGATGTAATGCAACAACTCATATTGTATCGATGGTGTTTCAAATTTGAAGATTATAAAATTTTTTTCTTGTCCTTTTCTGCAGAAGTTGATCTCAACGGTTCATTTGCATTTCGTGCCAGTGTTTTGACATTTGACGACAATGAAAGACTCATTTTTGATAATTGGACACCAGTGACGTATCAATACTGGAATCCTAACGATGAGGGCGAGACAGCAGTTGACCCAATCTTTGGCCTCCTTTTGACTTTACATAACCACGGCAGGTGGCGCTGTGTGACTGAGAGAAAGTACACGTACTATACGGGAGAAGACGGACTAAAACTCCGCTTTATTTATAAGGATTCTCCATTTTATTTGGAGCATGAAGAGTGTTCTGTTACATAATGATTTATTCTCTTTTAATTAAAATAAACATTTGCAATCATTATCTTTTGTTATATAATTTCATTAAGCATGGTGTATAAAGTTCTAAATCATTAAATGGAGTATTCTTAAGTTAACATTGGATCGTACATTCCTCTCCTCGGAAGAGATCTAACTTTATCCTTGGATTGTATATCCGTCTCCTCGGAAGAGATCTAGGTTTATCCTCATGTTTTAAATAAACTATTAATAGCATGTACACAAAAACAGACAGTGCATTATATTGTTTAGTTATTTTCCCAAGGAAACTGACTGGGATCTCCTCTCACCGTACATACAAACATTTTAGAACAAAGTGTTGTTTTTAAAATTTCTATCCGTAATCCAAAAAATAAGGGGCAAATATATTTTCCTAGGACGGTCGGTCCAGTTGTCTGTTTGTTTGTTATTTTTTTTTTCCTGATTTATCTGTAAGTGGGGAAATCAATTAGCCCTGACTATAGCCTTTAATCGGTTTGAGCTATGAATTTCATATTTCACAGATTTTTTCTTTATTTTGACGGTCAATTTCGAATTTGGAATTTGAGCATTGGTCATATGAACTATGGCTTTAATATTTCACTGGTGCATTCAACGTGTAAAAACGTTTCCTAGGGTAAAAGTATTTTTGACTTTGATCTTTATGTTTGACTCACTTTTAAAGAAATTTTCAAAATTTTAATCTTAGCCATAGCTACTACACAGTTAAATCAAGTGATATCATACTCCTCACGCTTATATTTTTATAAGACCTTCTCTTGAGTACAAACAGTAATAACCTTTAACCTTGATCTTATGGATTTGACCTACTTTTCAAAAACGTAAACTGGGTACATCCCACTAATTATTTTTAGAATCGGTAGGAGAAGAAAGTAGTGCAGAAAAAATTGCAAATTCCTTAATTTTCAGACTTGACTAAAAAAAAATGTGATAATGTACTAAAATGAGCCTCATACTTCTTGATAAGGAGTATCTTTCCTAACAAGAAATTTATCAAGAAGATTAGCTGAATTATTTTGTGTATTATACCGCCATTGAGAATCCTGGAATTCCCCTACTTTCACTTTCATTTTCAGAGGTTGCTGCAGATAGACGCATTTTGCCGGAAAACGAATCTGACATGCCACCTCGAGATTTTAACCAAAGAAAGACAACTTGATTTGCTTTGATTTGAGGGGTCACTCACTGCTGAACGAAAATTAGGGACATCGATATGAGACGAAACGTTAACATTGTCGCCTATGGGAAAACAATTAGTGGACTGTACCCATATTAGTAAGTGTCAAAAAATTCATTTTTGTTCAATTTAAGCTTATATAATGAAATTCCTGAAACGTACCGTGTACGTATTGTATTTTATATCACTTCCTGTTATTGTAAGATGAAGATGGATGCTTTTATTAGGAAATATTCCAAAAAACTGTTTGAAAATAGCTCTGTTTCTATGAATGGAGAGTGTCGGTTATGGCATGAGAGAGGTTGTAAGTTGTATGGTCAAATAAGAGTTAAGTTACCAAATGGTGAATGGCACACTTATGCACCTGCTAAATTATCACTAATACTTAAACTAAAGCAAATCCCTCCCCACTCTTTAGAATGCTCTCATTTATGTCATAATCCCCTGTGCATTAATCCTTCCCACCTCATGCTTGAACCCCATGCTATTAACATGCAACGTATTAACTGCTTGGGTGAAGGTTTGTGCAGACATCACTCTGCTTATCCTGACTGCATGATTCAGCTTCATTTGAATGGTATGTATGCAATAACAAATTAAGAACCTCAAAATATTTCTGTTTTTTTTTCTTACAATTTTTTTTTTTTAAGGATTTTTTTTGGGGGGGGGGTGCCTCCACTTCCTCCACCAACTCCTCACCTTTTTATTTTTAACACACTTTAATTTTACAAATTACACCTTTTTTTTTATTTTGTACACACTTTAATTTTTATTTAATTCATACATGGTACACTTTTTTTTTAATTACCAGTAACTACAACCAGGTTGATCGGGATCGGTATTCACTAATTTCTAAACCCTTGTACACAGTGATGGCGGCAGTTTTGGCTCAAGTTGATACTTTTTGTAATCATTCTTCATTGAACCATTCTTTTTGTTTTTAACAATTTGTTTTGCTATTCGATGGCGAGCCACGGCACGCTTTTTTCTCTGGTTTATTGACTTTTTATGCTGTTTATAGTACTCGGATTTTTTTTTCATTTTCTTCAGTGCACTGAGTGACTGGGATTGTTTTCCGAGAGGAGCACCGACAGCAGCCAGTGTTTTACAGATAGCCATATCTACACCATTGTTCGACCTTAATATGGCTGACAAGGCACGGGATTTCGCATTTCGTGAGTATGTTTTATTTTTTGGTAAGCTTAGAGAGATAGTTCTGTTTACAGACTCACACTTGTTTGTTGTTGAATTTAATTTCATTTCGTTTAACGAACAAACTGACAACTTCATTTCAAGCAGTGACTCAAGGATTAACTTGTCATTTGTACTACATTTTAGTGCACCAGATTTTAAACCATGTGCGCGGAGTCCGACAGACTTGTACCACCAACTCGTTATTTTGCCACCACCACAAAGAGTTAAGCTCCACCTACATGAGTCACCGCAACTTCCTGTGTAACACTTTAGAACCTTGTCAGCGATTCTCGGTAAGGAGTTTGACATTTTTTTTAGGTCACCATTGTACTTTTTGAAGAGAGCTTTTAAAATACCACTGCACCTTTCTTTAATGTCATTCGACAACATTTCTTGTAGCTCTGCTTTTTGAACTTTAGTGTTTGCGGGGAACATTTCATCGCTAAAATTTGCTTTTACACCATGCTTAAATTGGCTTTGACCCCTATGAACTCTATCGGCCAGTCGACTTGTTTTCCATAGGGGAGATAAGAAGTCTTGTATTGCTTTTTCGAGCCCCACGGCACTTGTTGCATCACCATCAGTGGTTACGTATTGTACCAATAATTTTTTTTTACTTAGTTTTTCACCTATTTTATAGCCTAACTCTTTTTCGGTCAGAGGCTCGACAGGATTTTTATTTGCTGTACAACCGAAATGACCACTTGGGCACTGGACATGGAAACCCTCACCCTGAAGCCATGCTCCCACCCAGCACAATTTATTTGTCATATGATAAGATATCACTTGATGTTTGTCTGTGACATCTTCGCATGCCAAGCCAATTACTTGCGAGGCCCCTTGGCCCATTTTGTGGCGGCTTGTTATGCTACGGGATTGGTATGAGGCATCCATTTGTATATTGATAGGGTGAGATTCAGGCAGGCCTATTAATTTATTTCGTTCTTTTAATTGGTTTATTCTCTCATCCATATCGCACTCTGCAAGGTCAACAATTTTTTCACCAACTTTATTGCACGATTTAAACATTGACGATCGGGATGGGGGTGGGATACCTGTACATGCGAGGATCAATCGGGCCTGGTCATTTCCTACGGGAGTTTGATACAAAGCAGTCTGTATTGCCTCATTGATGGCTGCTGCTTTTCGGCCGGGTCCCTCAGAAGGGACCTCTCGAAAAAGTTTGTACATTTTAGATTTAAATTGACAGTTTTTACACTTAAATGTCTAAGTCCACCCTAGACCCTGCTTTACTTCAGACATTAATTCATAGTTGGGGGTGGCACAATCAGTTTGAGAATGGGAAACATTCAAGTCATTCAACATATACACAGTCATATCCCTATCCACAATCCTCATTTCTGTACTGTCAGGGGTCGTGACATGAGGAAAGAGGTCAAGGTTGCGAGGGTGGGGGCGTAATATTTTAACATTGTTTTGTCTTCGGACCCCGGTATGACATATGACTGTTCATCATAAGATTTTTTTGTCAAAGTTTCAAATTCATTAATTGTTAACCTAGGTAACCAAACAGATTTAAAACACTTAGCTTCTTTTCCGGACTTGGACACTCTCCCCTTTCTGATGGTATTTCCTATTGCAAACCTGTGTTTTTTTTCTATCACCTTTCATTTTACCTATGACTCAGTGCACCTATACCCAATTCATGAAATTCATTTGAAATTGTTTGTTATGATGACGTCATAAAAATGGCTGCCAGTCCTCTATGACATCATAGACATTTTGGCGTACAATTTTCTCACAACAAGCTCACTTATAATGTCATATTTATTTGCTTATATTTTCAATATTACTTGACCGATTTTGATTTGTAATACCTTTTTTAAAAGGTTACAGGCTCTAGAATTTTGTATAACTTCTTTCGGGGTATTTGAAGTAAAATTTCTCTTGTTGTTCATTGCGTAACATAAAAAGAGGTTAAAAAAAGTTGTCGACTCACACCAAAAATATTGCGTAATTCAAATATACGCAATTGCGTATACATTATTGTTCATTAAATCCTTTGAATTCATTAATTGAAAGATATTGATGTAAAGAAAAATATTCATTGTACCTGTTTGATAGTCAGTATTTGAAGGAAAAGAAGAGGTAGAAAATGACCAATTTTTTTCATTCATGAGCTGTCTTACAACAAGTTTTCAAAAGTCTGTAAAAACTTGAAATATGAACCAATTTTGATGAAACTTGGCATATAGATTGCATATTGTATAGAGTTAAGAGATATTTGATTAAATAGTGTAAACTTAAAAAATGCTTTTCCATATTGGGTACATCCCACTAATTATTTTTAGAATCGGTAGGAGAAGAAAGTAGTGCAGAAAAAATTGCAAATTCCTTAATTTTCAGACTTGAATTAAAAAAATGTGATAATGTACTAAACTGAGCCTCATACTTCTTGATAAGGAGTATCTTTCCTAACAAAATAGCTTAGCAAATGTAATTTATCAAGAAGATTAGGTGAATTATTTTGTGTATTATACCGCCATTGAGAATCCTGGAATTCCCCTACTTTCACTTTCATTTTCAGAGGTTGCTGCAGATAGACGCATTTTGCCGGAAAACGAATCTGACATGCCACCTCGAGATTTTAACCAAAGAAAGACAACTTGATTTGCTTTGATTTGAGGGGTCACTCACTGCTGAACGAAAATTAGGGACATCGCTATGAGACGAAACGTTAACATTGTCGCCTATGGGAAAACAATTAGTGGACTGTACCCAACTTTGGTCGTATTTACTGAATATTTTGTGCTAGGGATTAACTATTTTACCGGTTCATTTCTTGTGGTAAGAGCTTTTCTTGAATACCAATATTTTCTTTTTATATTTTTATCCTTTTATTTGGACATCAGACTTTGACCTTCTTTTGAAAAAAAAAACTTTGGTGATAACTTTTGAATGGTTGACTCCATGACTTTTATATTTCACCTACATATTCTTTGTGAAATTCTTTTGGGTATTATTTAAATTGACTCCTTGACCTTGTCCAGTTTGACCTACTTTTGAAAATCTCTAACTTTGGTCATAATTACTGAACTGTTGCTGCTTTTATGGTTTTTATTTCTTGAAGGTAGACTCATTGTGAGGAACTTTTCTTCTGGTACCAAAACTAGTTTATATTGACCTTGGTGTTTGACCTACAAACGACAACATTAATCATAAGCCTCTTTGTTTCACAATCCTATCTTGAATTTTTATCATTATCTCCTAAAACTTTTCCTATTGATTTAATAACAAATTTTGTAGTCTATCAAATTTTTGGATATACTAGTATATAAACCATAGTTTACACATTGCACAATAGAGAATGACTTGTCACACATATTGAATCATTTTTTTAAAAGATGTAGTCTCATAATTGCAAAAGTATTTGCAAACATATTGATTAATGTTACCTTGCTAAGTTTTATTTGCAAAGGCAGTTGCAGATATAAGATAACATCTTTCAAAAAATAATAAATCAGTGCTCATTTTTTTTTCTAACTCCTTGTCTTGTTTTGAAATTTAATTTCTTTTTTTAACTTACTTGAATTATCTCTAACCTAAATAACAATAAATTAAAATGATTTCAAATTTTGTTTTTAACGTTTGTGACGTCCAAATAAAACGCATAATACACATGTAACCTTTTAATCCCTGATCTGTGTTATTGTGTTTTGAAATTAAAAAAAAGAACACAATAAAAAATTACAGTATCGGTATAAGTCTACTATAACGTATGATGTGCATTCAAGAGCAGAAAGATCTATTTTTTTAATGATTATCTGTAGCAATAGAAGATATTGATCTTCAGAAAATGTGATATTTTTTTACTTTAAGCTCATAATCTAGTATCATTGAGAATCTAGTATCTTTGCGTTTCTTGCCACACCTAAAATTCAAGCTATCTAAATATATTTATGGTATAATTAGATTTTTGGAAAGAAATATTCAGTACGCCTCACTTCAACATTTTAGATTATTTTCTCTATGATATTAAAAATAACAATAATTTCAATTTAAGCGGGTTCAAGTAGATTAATGGATAATTAAATGCTCATTCATTAAAAATACTGCATGGATGGAAAAAGATGGGGATATGTTTTTAGAGAAGTATAATCTTAGATGTATTGTACAACAAAACATGACCATCAAATATATCTATGATTTATATAAAAAAAATATCTTAACATCTTTATTACAATGAATCTTGTCTTATCCGACATGCACGGTGAACAGATTAAAATATATGTGTTGGAATAAACAAGGTGTAGTATTGCAGCGTGTAAAGATCATTGAGATACTGTAAACTAACTTTTATTCGCGACGACTTTATTTCGCGATTTACCACGGATAAACTAGTTCGCGACGATTTATTTCCGGGATCAAGCCTTTTTGGATCTGTTGTTATTAGACACATACACTCTAAGGACCTGTACGCTGCAAGAAATATTCGCGATGACGTGGTTCTCGCGAACATCGCGAAAATTTCTCGCACGCGAATAAAAGTTGGTTTACAGTAAGTATAAATGAAATTAAATGGCTGAAATCACAGTAAAGAGTATTGCATGTGTCGGATTAAACAGGTTCCACTGCAATAGGTTTAACAATAAAGTAATCTACATCTCAATTATCCGTCCAGTTATCTCCATTTATCAGTGTTTGGAAAAAAAACAATTTTTTTCTATTTTCAAATTTATTACAACACATATAAAGTACATCTTTTACTGAATACATTCAGTATCGCTTTACAGACCAGTTCAACCCCCTTCTTTTACATGTTTATTACTTGATGTTAAATATTAAAAAAAAAAACAAAACAAAACTCAGCGATAAAAATTAATTTAAAATCGTCTCTTGAGGGTTTCCATAATCCATGGATGATCTTTCGTCTGTTAAAAAAAAATAAATTAATACTTCACAGATAAATGTATGATAGCATATTTTTTCTATTAAAAAAAAACAACTTTTATCGTTGAAATTTTCGGAGTAATACAAAAAGAAAAAAACCTTGTTATTAAGATGTAATGATGCTTACCTAGTTCCGTCTGATCATTATGGTGGTCCCCTTCACTGATGTCCCATTCTCTAAGGTGGGATACCATGGTTTGTACCAGTCTCCCGGGGACCATTGACCGTTAAGGAAGGCGAAGTGGCAGTAGTTAAACCACCAGCCTCCTCTACGGGTACTGTGGGCAGCACAGTTACTAGGAGACCTGTCATTATCCCTGTCTGGGGTGGTGAAGGACATCCCAGACAGATCGTAGTTATTGGGGTAACCAGTGTCTAACATAGAGTCACCTGTAAAATTTAACAAACGGAATCACAGAGATGATTTATATATCTCAAATATAATTGTCAATAACAATACTGGGGTACTTCTAAGATAGACGGCTTTAGGTGCGGAGGAGAGCGATAATATTTATATAGTTAAGTCCTAGATTCCCCGGAGTCTATCGTACTGGCACCTGTAGAGTTAGAGAAAATATATAACAGATCTAATAATTATTAATTTATATCCCATTAATACTGAAGTACGTCTGAGATACACAGTTTAACATGGTGTTCCCTGGAAAGAGAGATACAGTAAATACAATCCAACAAAACACTGCGCCATTCACATACATGTAGCACCTTTTCTAGTGTAACAATAAACCACAGGCGTGCTACACATTTAAGCATGGTATTAATATATGTCAGCGACGGTACCTTTAAAAATGTATGAAATGCAATGCAAAGTAACTCATTTAGAATTATAAGGATATAAGATATGGTATATCTATATATGTTTTAAAATATTAGATTTTCATTTGATAAAGCATAGGTATTGTAAATGTGAAACGCATTGAGGTGTTTTGAATATGGATTATTAAATTTTCTTTATTTGAATAAATCTCCGATCATTTTTATACGCCCGGATCGATAGAGCTATGGTGTATATTGTTTTTGTTCTGTCTGTTTGTCTGTTTATCTGTTTGTCTGTCTGTTGTCAACTTTAATCTTCGCCATAACCTTTGAACCATAATAGATAGAGACTTCATATTTAATATGCATATTCCACTAATAAAGTTCTTTTTAATGACATCAGACCTTGACTGTGACATATATGCTAAAAATAGCTTTTTTCGACTTTCTGCCATAGCTTTTGAACCATTCGTATTTGGTATGCATACTCCACTCATTAAGTTCATTCAAATGACAACAAGGTCAATGACCTTGTGACCTTGACTGTGACCAGTATGCTAAAAACAGCTTTTTTAAACTTTGTTGTCGCAGGGCACATAGTATTTCACAAACACATCTTGTTTTATCATATTTTTTTGTAAGCTTTTCGACATTTAAGATTAATAACGCTCTGAAAACTTGCTATTCCTTTGTATTTAGAATTTGAATTATTGAAGATCAGACTAGATTTTCATTTAATAGAGAAAAAAATATAGTAAATGGGAAACACGTTGCGGTGTTTTGAATTTTTTTTTTCATTTGAATATGTTTCCGATCAAATAATTTTCTTTGAACATCAAATTTTTGTGAAGATGTCGACACTATAGATCAAATTAACTAAAACTCCTTTTTCCATTGTAATTAAAATGTGAATTATCAAAAATTATCAGGAAACCCAAGCTGAATAATAATGGTTGAGCGATTGTAATTACTGGATTTGTTTGATTAAAATAATAACATAATTTTCTTTGTACATAAAATATATAATTTGAAATTCAAGCTACTTGAAATTAACAAACTCAATGTCTGCTTAATACATGAATTGTACCTGCAAATGACATTCTGAAATATTAAAATGTTTAATTGGCATGGAATCAAAAACGTATACAAAATAAAAAAAAGAAACGAATCTTTCTCTTTTTTATCAACTTCATAAAAATTCAATACAGAAAAGTCTTATTATGATAATATGCGTAATTTGAATCTAATATTAAGAACTTAAGGACCATCTCTGCTATATTTTTTTTTTTGAACACTGAGAAAAATATATCGTATTCAGGAGTTAATGTTGAGCTTATTTATCTTATTTTCACAGTATGGCGCGTTGCATTTACCATCGGGAAAAATGTGCAAAGACAACACAGTATCACTGAAAAGAAATCACTGTAAATTATTTCAATAGAGAAAATACATGTAAATAACAAGTTCAATTAATTTATCTTGGCCTTTTCAAATGCTAACAAATGCTAAATTAATTAGAAAAATCTGTTAAATAAATTAGAAATATAGGAATATATTGTAAATTTCTATTTTTTAGAATTTAGATCTATGGGCATATCTCTGTAACTGCAGAAAAATACCTTAGAATCAGAACTCTTTCGTGTGCAGTGTAGAAAGGGTTCTTAACGTGGATACACTTACCTAAAGTTCCCGTGGCAGGTCCTGCAAGAAAAAGTTGATATTTTCCAGCTTCGTCAGAGACAGAGAATCCGTCGTACATTTCATACAGCGTTGTACCATTCTGGAGAGTGATGGACACATACAGGGATGAGTTGTTTCTCTTTGTTAACAGGTGGATTACGTCATTTCCTGTATTAAGATACATTTGTAATCATCTGAAAATTCACCGAATACAGTTAATTCTTTTTAAAATATGAATCTACCGTAATGAAAAATCATTTTTTCCCCATAGCTATAGACAATAATGTTGAATTTGGTCTCATTTGAATATGCCGCTAAATGATTTTGTTCTTTTCTATTGTTTTTAAACTATTTGAGATATCAATTAAACACGATGTCTGAATATTGTAGAACACACATTACCTAGTCTCAAATTTAGATCTTTATTACCTCTTTATATTTTTTTTTTACCTACCACAAAATTTTTTTTATCTTCAAACTTTGAAGGAATAAAAAGTTCTTATTTGAAAGTGATTTATACATACCAATCCAGACATTCTGTTCTGGTGAACCAAAACCATTCTTATAATCCGCCCAGTTCCTGTCAAAGATCACGGATCCGTCTACGCGTTTCTGAATGGCCTTTGAAAATTAGTATGCATAAATATTCAATTAATTACTTCAAACAATCAAAGGATCCATACGTTATGATATAACCTACAATTCCATCCTACAACCCTTAATATCACCATAACAATGTGTGTTATATTAAGTACTTTTAATTTTAAAATAAACGACCTACCGTCCATCCCCCACCCATTGTTGTCATGTCGCAGTATACACTGATTGGTAATGTTAATGTACTGTAGGGGTATATATCATATACCCCCGTGATGGTTTGTCCGTTTTCTCGAAGATCCTTGCAATCTTTGGGCATTGCAGAAATATCTAAAAAAAAAAAAAAAAAAGAAGAATACCAGAATCATTCAATGTATATGTACAAGAAGTGAGAGGATATATAAAGCATGCATAATATACAAATGTTAATTGTTGATGTTAAAATGTTAATTACATATATAATGCGTATTATGTTAAACTGTTCTTCGTTATCTAAAATCATTCTTGTTTTTTAATTAATAAAGATCTTTGATTTATGACATGACTAAAAGTATTTAAAATTAAACACAATCATTTTCAATACTCTGTCGACTGAAAGAAATGTGGAAGAGAAATTGATTGTCGATAAGATGACAAACAATTTTGACACAGAAATAGATGTTGAAAAATGAAGTAAATTCATGATATCGTTTTGATGTATGATATAATGTCTGATCGATCGACAGGGAATGTTTAATCATCCGTGGCACAGGCCAACTGTTTTTAGGATTCACATCTTAGCTTTCAGAACAGCTGTTTTTAACATAAAAATCTTGAGATACTAGCTAAAATGTTTTTTTTTCCGTTTATTTAGTTACAAAAAGCCAAACTTTTCCAATGGTTTGGACTGATCATTGTTACAAAGCTTAAATGAATATTACTAAATGCTCACGGTGTAGAAATTTTTTCTTATGTTTTCCATTACATGCAAGGAATATTAAAAAAAAAGAGAAAATTGAAAATAGAGAAAATCCCTAAGTATAATTCAATCAATCTCAAATTAAAAAATAATTCCAAATAAAAAAAAAGATATATAAAGAAAAAAAATCAGGAAAGAGATGAGAATGTCATTAGAATGAATTATTTTGAAAATACAATTGTTTATACTAGATAAAAAGAAGTGTCAAAGAAAAATAATCGTGTCTATTCGAGAGGGATCTAAAAAAAACAAAGAAGCAAACAGAAAGATTAAAAAAAATTACAAATATACATACCGTCATCAGAGTAGTATCTCCAACTGGCCTCATCAGACAGCTCAATCGTAAGACTTTTCTTGTGGGTGCGGCATTTCTTTATTTGATAGCTGAAACCAAAGAAGCCGCACCCACTTTGACACAACGCAGCGCACTCGGTCAACGAATGAACATTGTATTCCCCTAAAAGTTCATAATTTGATTTCTTATCATTAAATTCCATTTTCGCCGTATATTTCTGAGAAAAAATGGTAGCTTTAGATAAAGCTAAGAAGCCTACAATTAAAGTGATAACCGCCTGACTGCCCATTTTTTTCTTTCTTAAGTGAAAAGACTGCTGTGTTCTTGTGAATCTGTGATATTCTGCCGAATGGTCCTTCTACAGCCAAATATATATGTCGTACCTTAATCAATGCCTGAAAAGCGATTGGCTAACTGTTACGTACTCTATATTTAACAGTTGTTTAAGTATCGATTTTATTGAATTTAATATGAATTTTCATAAGTGTATATTTTGAAATTGCATTTTAAAATATACAATAAACGTGTGCTGTTTATTTTACTAAGCTAATGCCTGTTATGTTGTGAATTTTTTTTTCATCTGTTATCTTTGAAATGAGGATTTATAATACTGGTATATATTTTCTTGAATGAAATAAAAAAAAATCAGCTCTTTCGAAAGAAAATCTCAAAGAAACAATTATATGATGACGTTATTATGATTCTCAGAAATTATAAAAAAATATACTGATTAATTCAAACTTTTATACATTAGCCTCCAAATGTTCATATAACACAATACATCATCATTGCTTTATTAACTTTTCAATCAACTTCAAAGGACCACAACGAAAACATCTAAGAGGAACGTTGACAGCACCGTGCATCTTATAAACTGAAACTGAATCTGGTTTATTTAATCAAACGCCTATTTTACTTCAACATATTCAATGGCGCTGTAGAAAGTCTGTATAAAAATATATTATCATATAATATATACAAATATACATGGATTCATGGAACGTAATGTAATTAAAATAAAGCATAAAAGTCCATAAAGTTGTAGCTTTTTAAATGTTTTTTTTTTTAATTCATGAATTGATTTTGATTTTTTATGTACAAAAGCAGTAAAAAGCAGGAATTAAGACGTATACAGGACCTAGCACATCTCGGAAGAATGTAGACAAAACCGAGCAAATCATAGAAGCTCGTAGACAGCACCAAGCACATCTTGGAAGAATGTTGACAGAACCGATTACATCATAGAAGCTCGTAGACAGCACAGAACACATCTTGGAAGAATGTAGACAGCACCGAGCACATCATAGAAGCTCGTAGACAGCACCAAGCACATCTTGGAAGAATGTAGACAGAATCGAGCACATCATAGAAGGGCGTAGACAGCACCGAGCACATCTTGGAAGAATGTAGACAGAATCGAGCACATCATAGAAGCTCGTAGACAGCACAGAGCATATCTTGGAAGAATGTAGACAGAACCGAGCACATTATAGAAGCTCGTAGAAAGCACCGAGCACATCATAGAAGGGCGTAGACAGCACTGAGCACATCTTGAATCTTATCTTAACATTTCGACTTTAAGGACAGATGACACGAACTAACTTTTATCAAAAACTACTAAAATAACAACTAGAGTCATCTTTTAATGAATACAATATGTAGTTTTTAAATTTCTATTCAAAGTTGAACAAAAAATAGTACTTGAATTGAAAAATATTTGTATAGAATAATTAGGATGGTTTCAGAAGGGTAGAATTTGAACGTCACAGGTTAACATTTTCCTTATATTCTAGAAATTTATTATTTGTATCATTTTCAATGAAATTAGGCTAAAAATACATACCAATCCAGACATCCATTTTTTTTTTACATCATTTGTCTTTAAGGGGGGCGACTGGGGTCAATCTCAAAGTCCATAAAACAATATAAAATAAGATCAGAGCAAACACGGACCCCCGAAACATCAGAGGTGGGATCAGATGCCATGGAGGAGTGAGCATCCCCTGCCGACCGGTCACACCCTCCATGTGCTCGTTGTCATGATCAGGAAATAACGGAAAAATCCGTCGTCGATTCAGTGTATCAATAATGGACTAACAATTTGTATGAAAAACGTCAGTCAGTATTTGACTCATTGATAAATGTATTTGCTGACAGGGTCATTGTATCGACCATAGAACTTACAAAATGATGACTTTAAACGAGACTGCTGATATTCATGTTTCATCAACTTGCTTGTCAATAATTTACCTCGTTTAAGAAATTGTTCACACGTAGAATATGCGTAAACGAGACTGCTAAGAGTATGCTCTTGCGTATCGAATCAACTGAGATATATATACTCCGTATGTAGGTGATGAAGGCATACAAATGTATTGCTGCATAAGTAAGGGAAATTGACGATAAAAAAGTTAAAGTCATCACGTTTATCATATAGCTTGGTTGTAAGATTATCATTAGCGTCTTTTTGAAGTTAAATATCTAAGTATGAAACAGAAGTGTCAGACTATGTAGTATCTTTTATCTCAAGCTCACCAGGATATATCGTATCGACGTAGAAATGGAAAGTACCATTGTTAACTACAATACGTCGTCGATATATCTAAATGTTGAGTTGTAGGCCACAGCAAGTGTTTTCTTCTTTTCACGCATAAGATTTTGCATGAATTCTGCTTCATATGAATATAAAAATTAGTCTGCTTATAAGGGAGCGCAATTTGTACCCATGAGATTTCCAATAGATTGTTTGAATACCTGGTCTCCAAAAACCACATAAATCCATCAAATATTAGGAGTTTGGCGCAGAGCACAAGACTTTGGCGTGACCATCGGAACTTTGACTTTTGAGTCCTACATGTACATATAGAAATAACTTATGTTTATAAATATTAAGGAAAATAGGTCTAAATAATGTTTTATTTGGAATAGGTAATCTGGTATTCGGGATAGATAAGATAAGAGTAACTATCCATTCTGTATGGATGTTACAATTAGAAATTTCAATATGAAACATGTGGAGATAACGAGCAGTATTTAAGCTCAAAGTCCATTAAACAATACAAAATAGGAACAGAGCAAACACGGATGTCCAAAGCATCGGAAATTTATATTAAAATATTCAAAAAGTTGGAGAAAAAAGCATTGTTTGTTCAGGCTTTTTGATATCATTGACAGCTTATTTTTTCAATAAAAATGAAACCATTCTAATTGTACACACACGTACTCTGAGTTCGACATAGAAAAAAGAAGTTTGAGTTTCTGGTTGACAATATAAATGTTGCTTTTGGAGACCAGGTCTTCCAACAGCCATTGGATTTCCCATGGATACCAACTTCTCCCCATTATTAGCAGACCTATTTTTTGTATTCATATGAAGCAGAATATTTTCGTCTTATGGATGAAAAGGGATCACTTGCTTTGGACTTCAACTCGATGTTTAGATATATCAACGACGTATTTTTAATAAACAAATGTAATTTCCAGTCTTATGTCGATATATCCTCGTGAGATTGAGATAAAAGTTACCATATCCGAGGGGGACTGAATTAACTCCTTAAGTCTTTTTTCCCTTATAGATTCAAATGAATGACGCCTTTTTATACTGAGTGACACATCAGCCAGTATCGTTTCGTTGTTATGTATAATCATCAATGAATGAGTACCGAACGACAAGTATCCTCGGGGACAGACTGTCGACCAGCAGAAATATATATACAGAAATGTTATATTAATTTTTATTTTTAAAATTTCTTCTGTTCATCATATTTTTTCTAAATTAGAATAACGTAAGTTTTACAAATTTACATAAGCCACCTCTTGGGGATACTTATCTTCAAGCACCATGTATCCATCAAATTTAAGTAATACTTTTGGAACTAAGTAAATAATATAAAAATAATTCACAAACTTAAGAATATATTGAAAAGATTTATGAATTCGGAGTGTGTAATTTTTTTTTATTTATTTATTTATTTATTTTTTTTTTTTTGATATTTGTGTCACGGAAGGAAAAATACTTAATTTTTAAGTAAATGACATGATATTGAATTTAAAGAAAAGAAAGAAAAGATGAATTTTGAATATTATAAATCATTTGAGGGGAAAAAATTAAATTATGCAAAAACGGTAGCTTATTTTTTGGATTTTTTAAGAAACAAACAATACAAATGAACAACATGCATTGACTATAGGTTGTATATATATAAACAGTATAAACAGAGGTCCCGTGTCACAATAGTCATGGCACAAAAAGTGCCAAGTACAGTTCGGAATTTGTAGCCCTCCGCCGGTCCACTCTCCATTTCAATTAAAATTCTCGTAAGAAGAAGGATATGGAGATAACGAACAGTATTCAATATCAAAGTCCACAGACCTCCGAAACATCAGAGGTTGGAACTAGTGCCACGTAAATGACGTTAAAAAGTAAACAATAAAACGAATAGTATACATGATAAAAAGTCCATCCAACAATTCAAAATAGGAGCAGAGCAAATACGGACCTCAAAAATATTGGAGAAGGGATCAGGGGCCATGAAGGAGTGAATATCCCCTGCCGACCGATTACACCCGCCGTGCTCCTTGTCGTGATCAGGAAATAACGGAGAAATCCGTCGTCAATTCAGTGTATAAATAATTGACTAACAAATAGAATGAACAACGTCAGTCAGCATTTGACTCAGTGATAAATTATATTTGTTGACATGGTCATCGAGCATAGAACTTTGAGATATAAGTATGCAGGGGATGGACGTATATTTCTGCATAAGTAAGAGAAGTTGATGATCGAAGAAATAAAGTAACAACATTTATCATAGAGCTTGGTTTTTAGATTACCATGAACGTCTTTTTTTGAAAGATAAAAGTCATAATTGCCTGATATTGTCCATAAATGACTGTGTCAGCATATACAATCTATCAATGAGTCAAATGCTTACTGACAGTTTTTGTACTAATTTCAAACTTATTTACAGACTGTTTTGTCGATGGAATTTCGGATTTTCTCGTTAATGTCCGATTATTACAAGGAGCACACATCGAGTGTGAGTGTTCCGCAGAGGGTGCTCACTGCTATATGATCCAACTTCATATATTTTAAAGGTCCGTGTTTGCTCTGCCCAAAAAATTTTAATTTAAAATAGTCTTTTTTCGATTGAATAGTGTTCGTTATCTCCATATTTTTCATCCAACAAGAAACTCCTTTTGATTTTCAGATGGTTTTAAACTGGAAAGATGCAAATTTTAAACGAACTTGATTTTTAAAAATCTGCTGGTACAGATACCATAGGTCCTTGCCTGCAAAAACACGCTGCACCAGTCATACACAAATTAATCACTCATTCTGTCTATGTCAGTATTTCTACTGAAATAGTTTGAAATTTAAAATTTGCAAAGGTAACATCCATTAATACAGAAAAGAAGATAGATTTTATCCTGTTAATTATAGGATAATATCTTTCCTCCCGTAATTGTCGAAATTAATTGAAAAACATGTTGATAATCACATCCCCTAATTTTTATGAGAACTTTATTTACTTTGGAAATCACAATCAGGTTTCAAAGAATCACACTCATGCCAAACTGCTCTTACTAAATTAATTGATAAATACTTTCAAGCAACGAATACCTTTGAACTTGTCGGCGTAACATTTCTTTGACTTCAGTAAAGCTTTTGATTTTGTGAATCATGATATTTTGATTAAAATTTTGACCCTTAAGCAGTAAAATTGGTTGCCCTAATTTTAGAGTGTAGATTTCAGAGTGGTCAACTTAAGCTTGTAAATATAAAATCGGAAAAAAATATTAGTCACAGCAATAGTGTCACAGGGATTAATTTCAGGTCTACTTCTTTTCTTATTTTACATCAATGATCTCCATTATTTATTTAAAAATCATATATTGATTAATTTGTGGATGACGCTACTCTTCACTTTTCGGACAGTAATTTCTTCCATTCAAAATATGTTATCCTCGGACAATATAAGTAGTATAATAAACATGGTGTTCTCAGACTCACATGATTTTGAACACTAAATAAACAAACTGCATGTTGTTAGGCACACATCAGAGACGGTCAAAACTGAAAAACCAAAATCTAAATTTACAAATTTCAGATGAATTCTTGAGAGTGTCACACATGAAAAATAAGTTGGAATTCATATTGATAATTCACTCAACTTTAATAGACATATCGATGCTGTTTGTTAATCTGTATCTGGATGTATATCTGTATTACGCAGTATTAAGAAAATCTTTAGAAAGTTATTCTATAATGCTTATATAATGCCATCAGTTGTATACAGTTTCACAGTTTGAGGTAATGCGTCAATATCTAACCTCGAGAGGATTTATAAGTTACAGAAAAGAGCAGCGCGCTGTGTCTTAGATGCTGTCTATAAAAAGCCATCAAAACACTTATTTTAAGAAAAGAAATTGATTGTTTGTCAGTACCTGTCTGACATGTTCAATTTCCATACTGAAATGTCTCAAAATTCTTTTCAATATTCGCCTGCAGTATTGTGGGATAATTTATCTTTAAATGTAAAAATGTCTCCATCATAGACCAACGTTCAGCTTAAATTTTTGTATAAATGTATATTTGTGGACTGTATTATTAATTTAATAATGCATGCGTAATTATTGTATGTTGTGCCATGTATAACATTTCTGAATGTACTACATGTATTTATCATTGTGTATTATTGCATTTTTTAAAGGAAGACCTCCAGGAAAGAATGGTGTTCATACAGATAGAGTAATTCTCTTAAATAAGGTATAATTTTAATAATATAAGATAGAGTCATTCTATTAAATAAGGTATTATTTTAATAATATCAGATAGAGTCATTCTCTTAAATAAGGTATTATTTTAATAATATCAGATAGAGTCATTCTCTTAAATAAGGTATTATTTTAATAATATCAGATAGAGTCATTCTCTTAAATAAGGTATTATTTTAATAATATCAGATAGAGTCATTCTCTTAAATAAGGTATTATTTTAATAATATCAGATAGAGTCATTCTCTTAAATAAGGTATTATTTTAATAATATCAGATAGAGTCATTCTCTTAAATAAGGTATTATTTTAATAATATCAGATATCATTCTCTTAAATAAGGTATTATTTTAATAATATCAGATAGAGTCATTCTCTAAGGTACATTTTAATAATATCAGATAGAGTCATTCTCTTAAATTTTTTTTAATAATATCAGATAGAGTCATTCTCTCAAATGAGGTATTATTTTAATAATATCAGATAGAGTCATTCTCTCCAATAAGGTATTATTTTAATAATATCAGATAGAGTCATTCTCTCCAATAAGGTAGTATTTTAATAATATCAGATAGAGTCATTCTCTCCAATAAGGTAGTATTTTAATAATATCAGATAGAGTCATTATCTCCAATAAGGTATTATTTTAATAATATCAGATAGAGTCATTCTCTCCAATAAGGTAGTATTTTAATAATATCAGATAGAGTCATTATCTCAAATAAGGTATTATTTTAATAATATCAGATAGAGTCATTCTATCAAATAAGGTATTATTTTAATAATATCAGATAGAGTCATTCTCTCAAATAAGGTATTATTTTAATAATATCAGATAGAGTCATTCTCTCCAATAAGGTAGTATTTTAATAATATCAGATAGAGTCATTCTCTCCAATAAGGTAGTATTTTAATAATATCAGATAGAGTCATTCTCTCCAATAAGGTAGTATTTTAATAATATCAGATAGAGTCATTCTCTCAAATAAGGTATTATTTTAATAATATCAGATAGAGTCATTCTATCAAATAAGGTATTATTTTAATGATATCAGATAGAGTCATTCTATCAAATAAGGTATTATTTTAATGATATCAGATAGAGTCATTCTCTTAAATAAGGTATTATTTTAATGATATCAGATAGAGTCATTCTCTTAAATAAGGTATTGTTTTAATAATATCAGATAGAGTCATTCTCTCAAATAAGGTATTATGTTTATAATATCAGATAGAGTCATTCTCTCAAATAAGGTATTATTTTAATGATATCAGATAGAGTCATTCTCTTAAATAAGGTATTATTTTAATAATATCAGATAGAGTCATTCTTTCAAATAAGGTATTATTTTAATAATATCTGTCAACGTTGAACACAAAGCTGTGTATTATTTGTGATGATAAACTCATTGTTATACATGCTTCAATCACAAGGAAGTGTTTTGTGAGTCGTGGACCTCCATGATATCTATATTGACTTACTTACAGGGAAATATATACAGATAACGAACAGTGTTCAAGCCCAAAGTTTTCTCAAACAATACAATTTAATAGCTGAGCAAACATTGATCTTTCAATCATCTAACTAATGATCAGGTGATATGGATGAGTGAACAATCCCTGCAGACTGTCACACACTCCGTTTGCTTCTTCTTATGATAAAAAACGTAAAAAGTTATCAACAATTTAATGTGAAAATTATATCCTTACAATTTCTCTGTAGAACAACAGTCAGTATTTCACTAACCAGGTAATAATAAATTCTATTTGAAGACAAGAGCATTGTATCCACTCAATTAAACAAATCACAAACAATGACAATGTTTTTACCTGCTTTGTCAACTTAGACCAGTATATACAGATTGGATAATCTATTTAATTGCTTTTAACCTCTGAATTATTTAACAAAGGAAAGGAAAATGTAATTAACAAATGAAGTGATGAGTTATTATTAATCATTAATTAATATGAGAGAAGTATAGGCGATTTAACGAAATTCTAAGGCAGGGCTCAAACAGATATCAATGATTAGAATTCTGTGTTGAACCAAGTGTTGAATTTGAAAATGATTTGTTTACCTCATTTGTATTTAGAAAATTATTTATTTACAGCAAAATAAATTGATTTGATATATCAAAGAAAACAAATGAATAAAGCCTCCTCTAGAATATTGTCTTTCATGACTATAAGATTTAAAACAGACCATATAGCAACAAACAAATGACATTGATAATAAATAAGCATATGCTTATTTAGCAAATAGATGGCTATTTAATTAATGAGATTAACAATTTGTGCCATACAGTGCCATTTTTCGTAAGGCATAATAAAATGTACATATGATTTATACTTATTCATTTCTATTGAATACTTTCTCTCTCGTATTGGAAAATGGACCTTCAATTAAGAGTTTGTAAATGTCCCTTTCATCAGCATCAGAGAACTGTTGATAAAGTTCATACAAAGTCATATCATTCCCTAAAGCAATAGAGACATAAAGGGAGTAGGTGTTCCCCTTTTTCACCTGATGGACGGTGGCATTGCCTATAAAAGGTCGTTTTAGTGTTAAATACATAAAAAAAAGTTCACTAATGTCCTTGTTTGGCATTGTGGATTTCTGAAAATCAAACTATTTAGTTTCAGTTTATAATGTGTTAAATATCCTTAAAATCTTCGGTGATTGTGTATCTATAAAATGGCATAATTTTCTGGCTAGTCAATGCATTATGACGTCACGTATTACCTAAATTGTCCTCATATTCTAAATAAGTCTACAATAACCGCCGATTTTAAAAGCTATTTCTCAATAGTTAATATAGAGCACAATCTGTTATCCAAAATATGCAACTAGTAAATCATAGATTTGTTTCTAAGGATTACGATACATCTTTTAATTTTTTATAGATCAGAGGGTGCTCTCATATTTTATTCAACGCTGAAAGTACTTATATATTCCAGTTTGCCTTAAAATTCAAGATCAGTGCATTTTCATAAAGCCAGTTCTCCCAGATCTGGGATTTTAGGAGATTTTTTAAAAAGGAAATGAAAGCACCAAGTCTTTATTTCATTTTACTGCTTCAAAGTGAACATCAAGTTGT
The DNA here is from genome assembly GCF_032062105.1 of Saccostrea cuccullata. Classification (NCBI taxonomy): domain Eukaryota; kingdom Metazoa; phylum Mollusca; class Bivalvia; order Ostreida; family Ostreidae; genus Saccostrea; species Saccostrea cuccullata. Next base: position 17,830 of record NW_026935406.1, on the reverse strand, counting down.
AATCAACCAATTGTAATATCTGCAATATATAACTCTATATCAACAAACGCAACACTTCCTTTAGGATATTTAAGGATGTATTTCCTGGAACCCCTTCCTGTAATCCACCCACGCTTTGTTAAATCCTACTGATTAGCTCTCCAGTTTCTGAATTGTCCTTTAAAGATGAATTTAAAGTATTTTTTTTTTGTTTCTTGTAAATTTCAGCAATGTTTCGATAAGACTTTTTTTCTAACAATTTCCTGATTCTTTCTTTGATAATTCCTGTTTTCTTTTGTCCACCTCTCAGTTAGAAAATTAACCTTTCTTTGTTATGTTTCTTTTTTTTTCTATGCTTAGATAATCTTCAGCCTTAAAGAACTAACTTGACTTTTGGATAATTCTAACGTCTGCCGTTGAGAGGAGATACTGTAATCTAAGTATTATACGCGTGCGATAAATATCCGCGAGTAACCTCTGCTCGCGGATATTTATCGTCGCGAACCAGTTGTTCATTTTCCCATGTTATGATTAGAGTTATTTGCCCTTTTTTGAGTACCGATCCCGACGGTTCAATAAGTAATCACGGAAGAATTTTAGTGTTCTAGAAACAGTTGAAGTTTTATTTCAAACATTCAGAAAAACATATATAAACGAATGGAAAATCTAAAAATATTTGTCTAAAACGATTAAAATGTCAATAAATATTTCAGCTTGTGTTATCATTGTTCATTTATTGTCACAGACGAGTTAGAGATAGCCTGGTTAATTACGACTAATTATGGCCCAGTCCTGCTCCGTCCCAACCATTTATAATAATTGCCCTTTGGCTATGTAGATCTTGTAAAGCATCAATTACCCAATTAGCACGAGGTACTTTTACACTTGAGAGTTTTAAACCAACTTAAATCTTTATTATTTGTTTACCGATTTTCATTCGAGCGTCGTGAATAATGCGTAAGAAGTATACTCATGGTAACATTTTACCTACTTTGGGTGCGGATATAAGATTTTTTAAAATAGACGCAATCCACAGAATGTCTTAAATAATACATAAGCAGTACTCACGATAGCATTTTACCTAGTTTATGAGCGGATATGAAATTTTGATGCAAAAAATAAAATACTTGTGGAAATTAAAAAAAATATGACCACTTGCTCGCGGAAATAAATCGTCGCGGATTAGTTCTCCAGCGGTCAGTCACGAATAAAAAATGACGCGTATAATAATTGGTTTACAGTAATCGTTTCTGTAAATGCCATGTTTCAATTCTCTTCGCAGAACTAACACAGTCCACAGCTACCTAGACATCCTTGACGAAGGCTAAACGGAGGAAGGTCTTTTGGTTCATAATTTGTCGGAAAACATATATGCCAGGCTTCTCGTTCATCAAAGTCACAGAGTTTTACTACAGGTTAGCAGAGAACCCATCCTGACCTGTAATACTGACATAAAAAACAATAACAGAATGGAAAACATTATTCTTAAAAATCAGATGGAAAAATAACCAAAAAAGAGAGAACTGCAGCTTCTCAATCAGAGATTTTACACGGTATATATAGAAATGATTAAGGAATTCTTCTTATCCAATGATGTCATACGTGTATAAAGAGCTGCCTGGATTATTTATCAAAAATTTAGAATACAAAATAGGATCAGAGCAAACACGGACCACCAAAACATAGGAGGTTGGATCAGATGCCATGGAGGAGTATCACGTTCCGACTTATAACACGTGTTGTGTACTCCTTGTCATGATCGGGAAATAATGGGAAATCTGTCCTCAATTCAGTTTAAATGATAGACTAAGAATACGTATAAAAACGAATCGGTATTTATCTCAAATATAATTGTATTTGCTGACAATAACATGTATAAACTATAGAACGTACGAAATGATGACTTGAAACCAGATTATTTAAATGTTTTTTGATCAACTTGTGATTCTATAATTTACATCGTTTGAGAAATTGTTTGTACATAGAGCATTCCCTTGCGTTTTGCATCAACTGATATATGAAAATTCTGTGTGCAGGTGATGGCGGTATATACCTGCATAAGAATGGGAAATTGACGATAAAAAAGTTAAAGTCATCACGCTTATCATTAAGCTTTATATGATTTTATGGTCGATAAAATGAACTTGTCAGCAAATAGAATCTATCAATAAGTTAAATGCTGACTGACAGTTCTTGTTCGAATTTAAAACTATTGAAAACACACAGTATTTTGGACAGATTTTCGGATTTTCCCGTTATTGCCCGATGATGACAAGGAGCACACATCGGATGTAACTGGTCGGCAGAGGAAGCTCACTCCTCGATGGCACATGATGCAGTTTTTTAAAAAAAAATCTTGGAGATCTGTGTTTGCTCTGCTCCACAATTTTTATTTTTTAAAACTTGAATACTGTTAACTTTTCATCCAATTAAATTTTTTTTGATTTTAAGATGGTTTTAAACTGGAAAGATTCGATATTAGTAAACGCTGAATTCAAAGCTATGTATCAGTTGTACACGTGGAAACACATGCTTCCATCACAAAGTAATATTTCGTTGGTCGGGAATTTATAGGATTCTTAACAGTGATTTACTGAAAGAGAAATATATTGTGACGTCACTTTATAATTTTAATGACGTAATATCTCCGAAAATGACGTCATTCTTACGCATGCTTACAATACTGGCCATAAAAATGACGTAACAAAAGACACAATTTCATCAAGTTAAAATTTTAAAAACAACTTTTGCTCATTACTCTGGCGCAAGCTATCGGACGCAAACGCCAGTTGGTAGAATGATTACATAGACTACAATATATCATATGGAGTTCTTTTTCGGAGATATTCTTGTTCTGAAATGGTTTAAGCGATTGTCAAACATCGCATGTTTTTATCAAATCTCGCTCAAAATATTAAATTAAACAATAATTGCGTTCTAACTGTGAAAAAAGGCAAAGTTGACAAAAAGAAAAATAGACGGCCGTGTTACATAAATTTAATGGCATGAATTCGTCAGGTATTTTAACCAGATTTGAGGGATCGATGAAGGCTCAAGAGAAGTTAAGTCTAGTGTGTCCCATATTTTCTCGTAAAATTTAAATGGCGCGGGCGCAGTTGTAACCCCACCTTACCTCCACATATTCACAGAATATAATTCCTGGAAATTAAATAAGAATTTACATGTCTGTGTAACATAAACCTTTTTGGGAGTCAAAAGTCAAAAGCTGTAGGTAAATTTGGAAAGCCAAAGTTGAATTAATAAGAAAAATTACACACAGAAACAAGTCAGGGCAAGACTTTTGTACAGTTTATTTCTAAACGGTAAGAGTACTGTTACTCAAGCTATATTTGTTGAAAAGTACATTAATATACTTCAGTTTTAAACAGAACATGTTTTATTTCATACAATGGAACACTAAATAAAAGACTGAAAATACAAGTCGTATCATGTAAATTACAATCTTAAATGAATGTCCATAGCATAACCGGACATAAACCGTGCTAGTAATCAAACCTAATTATGAAATATAGAATTGTTGATAAAGAGTACCATAGTCCTACTCTACTTCTTTGCAAATGAAAATTTTCTTTGAAGTATTTTTTTTTCAAATAAGCCATTGGCAGCACTTTTAAAATCGTCTCATGTGGATAAGAACGCGACTTTTTTGTATGCTAAACATTCTATATTCTGACGTTATTTTCGGAGATATTACGTCATAAAAATTATAAAGTGACGTCACAGTATGTGTATATTTTTCTGATCTTACCAATGATATCAAACTCAATAATTTCCGTAAAACGGTTTATTTTTTATTAAACAGTTCTCAGGACTTTTGAAATGCCCCTCGTATAAAGTGATGACGAACAGTATACAAGCAAACAGTTTCATCAAACTATACAATTAAGGAGCTAAGCAAGCACGAACCTTTCAAAAATCAAAGATGTGATCAGGTGTCAACAGGTGCCATGGATGAGTGAAAAAAACGGAAAAAAGCTGTCGTTAATTTAATGTGCGAAGCATGCCTCCACAATTACTTTGAAGAACAACAGTCAGTATATCACCTAGCAGGTAATAATAAATTATATTTGCTAACAAGAGCATATTGTATCAAACACAATTCAATAATGTACCCTGCAAACAAGGACAAATTTATCACCTGCTTTATCAGTTTGGACCAGTACATACAGATCGTGTAATCTATATAATTGTTTTTCCCTTCTGCCTTATCTAACGCAGAAGGGAAATGTTCTTTTTTTACAGATCTAAACCTCTAAAAGTTTACTCATGAGGTGATGTGTTATGAGTTATCATTAATATGAGATAATATTAGGCCATTTAACGTAATTCAAATGCAGGAATCAAAGAAATATCAATGTTTAGAATTATGTGTAAAATTAAGTGTTGAGTTTGAAAAAGATTCTAACATGTTATATAATGATTGTTTTATAAATTATAAATTATTTATTACCATTCCCACAAAAGGATCTAATACATGGTTGTTTAAATTAAGCAGTTTTCACAATTTATATAATTAATACCTTGCCTCAAATTTTGAAGTTTTCGTATGATTACATTAATTCATTTGATAATTTTTACGAAATGCCACACAGCAACAAATAAATGACATTGATATAAGATAAGCATTGAATCAAAATTACAAAAATATTAATTGGGGAGTATTTAGATTTTTTCCATATTTCGTACTGTATAATCAATTAAAGAAATCACATTCAGTAAAGGTTTACAGGTGAAAATAAATTTCAAAATATGTTATCCTGGCGTTAAAAGTATAATATAAACCTTAGAAAAATATACCAAGCCAGGTGAATTTTAAGAGGAAGATCAAAATTACAAAAAACTGGCAATATCACATTGGCTGATTTTAACCATTTAGCTTTTCCTAATAAAATTCACCTGGCTCGGTATATTTTTCTTAAGTTTATTTTACACTTTTAGCGCCATGAAAACATATTTTATAATTTATTTTACCTGTAATTTACTGAATGTGAATTTTTATATTTGTGTTTTCATTGAAATATTACTAATATTTACCAAGTCTTTTTCATATTCCAGTTCTTACGACAAAAAATTCTAAAAACCATCCACTTTTCTAAACTTGTGACATGATATTTAATCTTTTTCAAAGAAAAAAATTGTTTGTATCATCTGTCCTTAAGCATCGTACATTGGTTCCTTTTTAGGACCCATCTAACTTCATCTTATTAGCTGAAATCTTAATCACATTACATCTAACCAATAATTTGCTATTTTTGTGGTATGCTACCTCCAAAAACTTACACTGAAAACAGCGCTTTGGTTTATTTAAGACATATAAAAAAAAGCCCTCTTAAAAGGATGTTAATTCCGGAATGTTGTGCCTGTCCGAGTTGTTTTGTGTCTCATGTTGAGTAGGCGGGGTATTTCATCGATCGAATGAAAACATGCAATAGGGCTCCAGTTATAATAGTTTCAATTCACTCAAGTACATAAACATGAACTGTATTACATAAACAGGAACTCTTTTACATAAACCGAAATTCTATTAGTTTAACAGAAACTCTAATACATTAACAGAAACTCTTTTACGTTAACAGAAACTCTATTACATTAATAGGAACTCTGTTACATAAAGAGGAACTATATAACATTTAGAGGAACTGTATTGCATTTACAAGACTCCATTACATTAACATGGACAGTTACTCTTGTACATTAACAGGAACTTTATTATATAAACACGAATTCTATTACATTGACAGGACCTCTCTTACGTTAACAAGAACTCTATCACATTTACAAAAACATTATCAAATTAACAGGAACTTTAAAACATTAACAGGAACTCTATTAAATAAAGAAGAACTCTATTACAATAACAGAAACTCCATTACATTAACACAATCTATATTACATTAACAGATATTCCTTTACATTAGCAGGAACTTATTACATTATCAGGAACTCTATTATATTAATAGGAATTCTATTGCATTCATTGGAACTCTACTACATCAAAAGGAGCTCTATAAGATTGCTCAGACGGAAGAGAACATTGAGACTGAGAAAAAAAAAACTGTATATATTAAGGTTCACTAACCATCTGATAGGAGAGATAACGCCTACATTAATAAGTGTTTGTTTGTTTGTCTGTTTAAAGTACGTGAAATGGCCATTTTTGTCAGTTAGTGACAATCTTAATAAAGAATTAGATTTTAATGGGAAAGTTAAGAAAAAAGTTTAAAAAGATATAAAGATAGATCATATACTTGTAAAAAGGCCTGCCTTACAATAAATGATGCCTTCGATAAAAGTCTACCACTAACATAAGGGCGTTCCATTTTTTTTTTTTACATTATGTAGGGTCCGCTTGCGCCTGACTTTTTTTTAAAGAAAAAAAAACAGCAATACCATATAAAAACAACGAAAAATAGATAAAAATAATAGTCATAATATGCAAATTGCTCATTTTTCGACATTTGAAAATATAACGAACTAATTTCTATAGGTTAATAAACTGTTATTTTTTACCCGTTAACACTTGTTCATTATATCTTCAAATGGAGGAAAATATCCAATCCACCGTATGTTTTGTGTCTTAGTTGTATTTCTTTTTATTTACAAACGAAAACGTATGAATTATCAGCAAAAACATATTTCAAGAAAGATCGCGAGACCTTTAGTTAAAACAACTGCATGTGTTTACCGGTACAATTTCATAGGTTCATTTTCGTCGTACCTTGTTTAAAAAAATCAATGATGTAGAATGTTGTGGAGTTGCTCTTCCTTTCCTATCTTGTTTTCATAAATATATATAGCTTTAATAGTTATTAATATGAAAAGTGCCCTAATGCAAAAATGGTTAGTGTTTATCATGAGTCGTTTTATTTTGTCGTATGACAATAATTATTTTGAAGCATTCCAATTTCTTTTTTCCGGAATAGAGAGATCGAGTAAAACATTTGTATATCTTTAAAATATCCAGCGTATTTCTCATGTAACTATATCTGAGATTTTAAGCTTATTTCTCATATCAGGATACATCAGATAAAAAAGACATTTCTCTTAATTTGATACTTCAGCTATTAAAAAATCTCCAGATATAAACGATATAAAAGCTGTCTCTTATCAATGATAATTATATGTACGCGGATACACATTTTATCTGTAAAGGTGCATTCATGGATAAACACTTTGAATGTTTGTTATGTTAAAAAGATATAATTTTGAACAATACATGCATTCTTGATATTGTCCCTTTTTTACAACCTTGAATATATTGAGCTGATTTTGTGACTTGAACTAGATGATATTTAGATCAAGTTTAATTTTTGTGTCGTGTCGATGATTTTTAAAATAATTTTTTTGTGGATTTTAAAATTTTTAGAGGGACCTAAGGTCTGTACAACAGGTACAGCCGAGCGAGCACTTCTGTTGGAGGTATGCAGAATTTTAAGAGCGCTCGAGGATGTTCGCCCTGTTGAACAGGTCTCAGGCCTCCCTTGCGGGTTGGGGACTAGTATCATTATTGCAATACTCTCAGAATGCTTGTTCTTTTAGGTTCTTTTAATTCTTAGATATTCCGTACCTTAAATTATTACTGAATAACTTTGATCTTATTGTTTTCAAAGTTGGATAAGCAGGGAACCAACATAAATTTACGGTTCGTTAATTCTCTCGCCAAATATCAGCAGGAAAATGTTATTCCTATCACGTGCGAGGGCATCATCTTTTTTATGACGTCACGTGACATAGAGCCGGGTGCAGAGCTTCTAATCTAATTTTGGGATGGATATGGGAGGTTTTTAGGCGTAAACAGCATACATCAGGGTAATTAAACAGTATAGTAGATTTTATGGTTAACTGTTTCCATCTGGTTGTTTAAATAATCTAATAATTACATAATTTTACCGTATATAATGTGGTAATTAAAACAGTTTTCATAATTTTTATTACATGCTGTTGTTTCTTGAAAGGTTTTTGGGCGTAAACTTCATATATCTTGCTATATGGTTAATTAGACAATTTATTCATAACATGCTTTCATTTTTATCACATGCATACAATAATATAAAAATATTTTTGTCAAATTTCTCTAACATGCATTTAATAAAAAAATAGATACTCTTTCATAAAAAAATTATGTAGATTATATTTAAACACCTTTGATAAAAAGTGAGATAGATTTTTTTTTGGCTTTCTTTAATTCTGATTTTAAAATTTTAGATAAAAAAAAAATGCACATTAAGTCTGAAAAAAAGAATTTTTGCAGAGTATCAAAATTGTAATTTCTAATTTCATCCAAAAATATTATTTTGGAATCGAAAACCTCCTAAGGGTACTTTTTTCTGCTCTAGAGTCGTGAAGTAAGATGTTGATCTATACGTCGCAGGTTCGAATCCCACTGTGGGACGTGGAGACCGGTCCTTCGCATGAGACCGTATAAATTGATTTTTTTGTCTTTAGAAGTTTAATTACTGATTTATTAAGCATACATACACAGACCTTTATGTAGTTGTCGTTCGTTTGCTTTTTTTTTCTTCTGGGTGGAATTGAGTGGAATTTTTGGTTTATTAACTAATTCATTTCCTAAAAAAAAGTTCTAAATGATGTAAAAACCAAAACACAGTTACAATTTTGATATTAATGATTGTTTTGAAACTAGCTTTTATTTTGATTTTAACCTTGATAAACAGAGGCCACAAGAAGGCCCAGAACTAAGACGTTTTCCACACCTTTCTCAATTCTGTCGGAATTTCATAAAATTTGAGATAGTTTTCATTTCGAAAAACATCTGAAATTTTTGTATCTAAAATGCATCTGATATAAGCGTATGATTAACGTATGATATATGCATATAAAATGGCAGATAGGCAAGCTTACGCTCTTTTTTAAAACCAAAAAAAGAGAAATCGGAAATTTGCATGTTTTCAGAATTTTCTGAGCCTACTGTGTATCAAAAAACTAAAAACCAATCCTATTTTTTTTCAGCGATGGCAACAGGTTTTAATTGTGGTGGACGTAATGGGGTATTAGCCTACCTTATATTCAGAAGTAGAGATAAGAAAATAATTACAATCAATTACACAATTAATAATAGAATAAATATGCTAGGATTATGTAGGTCGGATAAAACGTAAATGAATTTATTATTTCCAGTAATTTTCAAATGAAAGAAAACAACTGTGTTTCTGTTAAAGCAAAGTGATTTTTTTTCTGAAGAATAAAGGCACGTTACCTATGTTGAAAATGAATGTAATTGTCTCAATATGCGCAAAATTCTATGATGTCATTTTCTCCAAGTCCATAAAACTTTATGCCTGTGTTAAGAGCTTCCTTGCGTTATTGTTGTAAACTCATTATGACTCCTCATTTAGATAATAAAATCAATAAACTATAGCTGCCTCTGTAATATTTCCACTCAATATATCCCAGTAAATTAAAATACCTTTGTCTGAAATAATTTTTTCTTATATGATTAATTCTTCATACACAAAAAAATCTCCGTGAATCAATCTATATTTTCCTCAAACAACAAAAAATGGACCTTCGTAAATATGTGATTTTACAGTAATTATTTGACCATTATTTTCATGTTATTTTGCTTGAGGGTCAGCTTCCGATATGCGTATTCTAAATGAACATACGAGGGGCGTTCAATAAATAATGTCATTAGCTCGATGACATACAACATAGTAGTCATATGACATAAAGCTTGACTTTCTCTCATTATTGAATCTTTAATGAGTTTATAACAGTTTAACAGTTTATTTGACAACTTTTTATCACATAGTTTTATCGTGAGAAGCTGGGAAACAAGGGCTATTAAAGTCATGCATTATATATGATTAAAGAATCGGTAAACTAGAGTGAAAATAAAGCTAATTTTCAAAACTTGTTAAAAATCAAAGAAATATTAACTGAAATATGTGTCTACTGTTAAAAAGCAGGTTTTTTTATATAATGGGCATCAAAAATAAACCCTCCTTGCCAACAAAAATTATAACAACTTATGTACTGTTTGCCGAATTTCAACAAATAATATTTGATGTTGTATGATTGACTTTAAGACACATAGCAAATTTGAAAATCATATGTATTTTACATGTTTTTAAGAAACGTTTGACAGTGATTAATTTTCTGCAAGTCATGTATTTTGAAAAATTTAAAACGCCTGTACAAAAGTCTTAACAATAATTTTAAAATATCAGTAATTGTAGTAATCCATGTTTGTTTTATAATCAAACAGATATTGGAACATGAATCTATTGCTTAAAACCATTAAAACAAAATTTAATAAATGTACTTGATAAAAACGCCTCTGTAATATTTGCACTTTATATGCAATTTTCTTAAATATTAGTAATTATTGTTCAAATTCGTATTCGGGGAATACCTTTATCTGGAGGTGTCTAATAAATTTTTTTTGCCAAGATGAAAAGTTTATCAATTCCTTACATTGAATTTCACAAAAAAAAACCTGCATGCCCTAAAGAGTAAATTTACGGGATAAACAGAAAGTAATTTTCCTTCAAAACAATATTTGCAAAAATTTCCTTTTGACTTGTTTCTATTTCCAAACTTGAATAAAACATTTCAGACATTGGATTTGCAATTTTCCACTATACTTCATACAAAAAATGTTAAAAACAATGAGATTGGATAAAAAATGTTACGGACATGTGTTTGAATTAAAATAGATTAATAAGTAAAATCATGAAGACTAAATCATTGAAAAGCGTCGTTTGCTTCTTTCTGAGCCCCAATGACATTATTTATTGAACGCCCCTCGTAAGCTAATATAATTTTTTCTTTATCTCCATATTTCTTTAAAACAATAACAACGAATTGACCAGTTTATCTTAAGTGTGTACGTACGTATTTGGACTTTTAATTTCAAATGAACTTGATCACTTTAGTGAATATATACAAACATTCATTAGTATTTGTGGATAGTTTTAGTTCGTGACGAAATATAAAATTTTGATCCTATATTACGTAATAAGGGGTCACAATGGGCCAGAATGTCAAATCTTTGACGCTTTATATCTCAAAAAGGGGAATTATTTTGAAAAGCAATATTGAACAAAAGATGATCAGAATAATATTCCCAACAATATGCATACCTTGAATTTTTGTAAAACGGTCCCATTAAGGACCTTAAGCGATGACTCTTAAATATTTCTATTTAGTATATCTCCACAACGAAAAGAAATCTTTGAATAAGTGTTGAACAAAAAATCTTCAAAATCACAAGACCTTTTATTTACTATCAAGAAAAAGGGGCTGACCCCTCAAATTAGGGGCTCAGAGGGAAAAATGACTTTCATCTATAACTTTCGTATGATCATTTTTTTGTTAAATATTACTGAAGCAAAGGTATTCATCTTAACAATTTGCAACAATATTTGATAAAATTTGGATCATATGTTACGTATGGAGGGGTCACAAGGGGCCAGAATATCAAATCTCTGACGCTCTATATCTCAAAAAGGGGGGTTATTTTTATAAGCAATATTGAACAAAAGATTGTTAAAAATTGTTCCTGACAATATGCATACTTTGAATTTTTGTAAAACGGCCCAATTAAGGACCTTGAGCGATGGCTCCTAAACATTTCTTTTCAGCATATCTCCGCAACGAAAAGAAATCTTTGAATAAGTGTTAAACAAAAAATCTTCAAAATCACAATACTCTTAACTTGCTATCAAGAAAAAGGGGCTGACTTCACAAGTTAGGGACTCAGAGGGGCCAAAAGTCTTTCATCTATAACTCTATGATGGCAATATTTTGTTATACATTACTGAAGCAAAGGTATTCATCTTAACTGTTCATTATTTACTGGAATGTAATGCATCAAATAGTACCCGAAAAGATGTTGCAGAAATACTATGTACACCCAAATATAATAAAATTTTGTAACTTGATGACAAGTACAGATCCATCATTTTTACGACAATTGTGTAGATTTATTACAAAAATTTTTGACTCTGTCTGTCCTCCAGTAATTTCTGCTCGTCCATAATTATTGTAAATATGTATATATGTACCTCTTGTACCATGTATAGTGTTTTTGAGAGAATAAATGAATGAATGAATGAATGAATGAATGACGATTTTCAACAATATATGAAAAAATGGATCTTTGCCGCTTCATATCTCAAAAGGGAGATTTTTTATAAGCAAATTTGAACAAAAGATGGTCAGAATAATACTTTGAATTTTTGTAAAAATGGCCCCATTAGAAATTGTAGGGGTGGTCCCTAAATATTCCCATTCAGCATATCTCCAGAACAATAATAAATCTCTGAAATGTTTGTACAAAAAGTCTTTGAAATCACAAGGCCTTTCCTTTGATATCAAGAAAAAGCTAAGGGGCTGACTCCTCATATTAGGGGTTTAAAGGGACCAAAAATTTTTCATCTTTTACTCTTTAATAATCATTTTTTGTGATACATTACAAAAGCAAAGATATTAATCTTAACGATTTGGAACAATATATGATAAATTTTGGATCATATATGTTACGTAATTAGGGGCCACAAGCTAAAGGGGCCAGAATGCTAAATCTTTGACGCTTCATATCTAGAAAAGGGGAATATTTGATAAGCAATGTTCAACAAAAGATGGTCATGATAATGTTTTAAACAATATGCATACTTTGAATTTTTGTAAAATGGCCCTAATAAGGACTTGTAGGGATGACCCCTAAATATTTCCATTCAGCATATCTCCACATCAAAACGATATCTCTGAATAGGTATTGAACGAAACGTCTTACAAATCACAGGACCTATCATTTGATATCAAGAAAAAGGGGCTTACTCATCAAATTAGAGTCTCAGAGGGGTCCAAAGTCTTTTATCTTTAACTGTTTAATGATCAACATTTTGTTATACATTAAAGAAGGAAAGATATTCATCTTATCGATTTGCAACAATATATTGTAAACATTTTGATCATATGTTAGGTAATAAGGGGTCATGAGTGGCCAAAATGCTATATCTTTGATGCTTTACATCTCGAAAAGGGAATTATTTTGATAAGCCATATTGAACAAAAGATATTCAAGATATTGTAATATAAATCAGTAAAAATAAATTTAATGACAAACTTAATGCCCTTCTCTTTTACGGATATCTTAGTCAAAATCACATCTCATCTTATCGAGAAATTCAACGGAAGACCTACTCTTTGCTCGCAACGAGATCGTATCTAGTTGAAATATATAATTTGATATTAAAATTAAAACCCTTCATGTATTTCAGCAAAACACCTTAATTTTGTAAAGGAAATAATAAAAACCACATTAGAATATTTTAAACATTGACAGACTGAGATTTTAAAGCCCAATAGTAAGGTCAACACCTTTGTGTCTGATTTGCTACTTGAACAGATATTAGGAGTAAATTCATGCAATGTAGGTCATAATTAAATTTCATTCAACTTCAGTGTTGATTTCAGCAGAGTATAAAGGGGTATAATTCATACAATATCTACTGTCATAATCAATATAAATTATTTTCTCAATCAATCATGTACGAATAAATAGACGAAAAAAATCAATTGCACCGTTTTGATTTCTAGATAACTTTAAATTAATGTCAATCCCTGTGTTTCATTGAATAAATAAATCATTCTCAAACAGTTCTGAATGTGTGTGAATGTTTGTATTTAATCTTTTCGAATAGAATTTTGTTTTATTTTTGTTTATGTCTGTTTTCTTAATTCATTCAACAAAGCTGCACGTGTAATACACAAATATTGATAGAAATCGGTAAATACCGTCGCTGTAAGCATTTAATATACGTGACACTCTTTATTTTATGAATGTGACACCCGTTTTTTTCTTTACGTAGATAATAAACCTGCTGAATTGAAGTTTTTATATTCATATAAAGCAGAATTTGTGCAAAATCTTATGCGTGAAATAATGAAAACACGTATTGTGGCCTCCAGCTTAACATTCAGATATATCTACGACGTAAACAATGGTAATTTCCATTCCTACGTAGATACGATATTTTCAGATGATCTTGAGACAGATGTGTTTCATACTTGGATATTTCACTTTGAAAAAACGTTAATGGTAAGTTTTATGATGACTTTAACTTCTCTATCGTCAACTTCCGTTACTTATGCAGCAATATACCTTCATCACCTGCATGTGGACTGTATATATCTCAGTTGATTCGATACGCAAGAACATGCTCTACGTAAGAACAATTTTTAAAACAAGGTAGATTATTGACAAGCAGGTTGATGAAACAAGAATATCAACAGTAAATAAAAACTATATATAAAATACATATAAAAATGGTGACAGAGAGATTTTTGACACCAACTGGAATCAGTGGAATCAATTGTTTTTTATAAAATGAAATAGTTTTTTTTATTTATGTAAAGGAATTAACATGCCATCTCTCTCTCTCTCTCTCTCTCTCTCCTCCCCCTCTCTCTCTCTGAAAAAAACAATCTGTAATATAATAAATTGTGTATTATTTTGATTTATGAAACAGATTGTGTAAAATAAATAAAGAATTTAAAAAAAAAAAGAATATCAACAGTATCGTTTTAAGTCATCATTTTGTAAATGCTATGGTTGATACAATGATATTGTCAGCAAATAGAGACAAATGTTGACTGACGTTTTTCATATAAATTGTTATTCCGTTATTTATACACTGAATTGACGACGGATTTTCCGGTATTTCCCGACAAGGATCACACGGCGGATGTGACAGGTCAGCAGGGGATGTGCACTCCTCCATGGCACTTGATCCCACCTCTGATGTTTCGGACGTCCGTGTTAATTTTGCTCCTACTTTGTGTTGTTTTCTTGAGATTGAATACTGTTCGTTATCTCCATATCCTCCTTCTCTCTCTCTCTCATTTAGACAAATTAAACATGATTTGTCTAAAAAAATTTGTTTTAATCTGTTTCGTTATCAAAATTTATACAATGTCATTAATAAGATACTAGTATTCTTATATGTACATGCAATAGACCATCCTCCTTCATGAATAGGTATTTAGAAAAAAAATCAAGTTTGTATATGTTTGTGTTACCTAGTTTCTGAATGATTCACACTTATATGATTTAAAAAAAAAATAACTTGTGAAATTCCATTCAACTTATAACGTTTACTGTATCTATTCATTTAGTTAAAAAAAAAGATTACTTCCAGCCTTTTACATTAGGTTAATTTATGTAGTTTTCCTTGTGTCACAAACAGCTTCTCTAAGACAAGAGAGATAACTCTACATATAATTTGGTTCAAATTTTAAATTTTGCTTCAACTAAATTACCGTATAAGTGGAAATTTTAGCGAGACGCAAATTTAGCAATTTGTCCATAAAAACTGTCAATTTATTTTTCGCGAGATGTTATAAAGGCATTTTTTAAATGCACACTAAAGAAGCTATTACAAATAAAACGCAATCAATTTCTAGCAATATTCCATTTTAGCGATCTCGGTACCCTCGCTTATAATGCCAAAATACTATGACGCTGTCTACTGAATGTAGTCTAATCTTTGTGAACTTATTTATGTTGGTAAAAACAAGGGTTCACTTCATAAAAGATACCTAACTTATTTAAACACAAGACAACACAGTGTTAAAGGTTCAGCGGGTTTTATGATCCAATAAATAAATAAACATCTTTATCTTTACAACTGGTCCTACAAAAATCAAAGTATAAAGCCCCAGCAATACATACCATATATGTATTCAGCAATACATACCATATATGTTTTCAGCAATACATACCATATATGTATTCAAGCTCTGCCCAGCAATACATACCATATATGTATTCAAGCTCTGCCCAGCAATACATACCATATATGTATTCAAGCTCGTGCATTTTAACAGCCAGTTTGTGCCAATATTCACTAAGTTCAATAATTCACTAAGTTCAATAATTCCTTTATTATATATCTAAAACATTTCCTCATATTTTTAAGTATCAGTATTCAAATTAACGCCTGTGCTGGACGTGTTCAATATCGCATCATTCTGATGACCCCCGAGCATTATGATTTGCATTTTAGGTTTTAATAGGTTAAATATGTACTAAAATTCTAATAAGTATTTCATTTTTGTGCAAATAATAAAGAAATCTTACCCAGATGCCACTTTCTTATTTAATTTAACTCAAAAATATTGATGAACACACATTACTACTGTTTACCTCAGTGGAGAAAATACAATCTAGCAAAATGTGTATCAAATTATATCTATCTTTTAAAATGTTTATAATTCATGATTTGATAACAGATTTTCTAATAGGTGTTGCAATGCAGCTTGAAATCAATTCAGATCCAAGGGCAGACCGCTCCAAATGAAGAAAACACCAAGAGAATAACAACTATTTAGTATGCAGTGTAGAAATGATTTTTTTCTACAAGTTAAATACAATGAGATTTTCATTTATACAAGGTTTTCAAAATAGATAGTTAGTACATATTTTAAACCCACAAAGCTATTGCTCCAAATGTGTATCCCTTCTCGCGCAGATATTGATTGATGTAGACTGGCAAGCTTTTTAAAAAGATGTTACTTGTGTCTAATTTCATGTCACAAAAGGTAAAAGGCTTTTATGAGACAAGAAGAATAACTCTTCATGATTTATCTCGTCAGGTTTTACTTCAAGAGTTTTTCATAACTTTATTTTTAAGATAATTTGCTGTTTTGATTACAGTAAAACTATCAGTTATTCAAATCGGATATCTAAAATAAATTTCAGTCAAAAGAATTCATACGCACTATTTGTGAACCGAAAAATACATATATGCCTATAAATTAAAGAAAGTCAAAACTAGAACAAAACCTTTACTTTTCCTCTCTATATGACACATTGACAAATTATCATGTTTACACAAAAATAGCTCTGCTATTATTTCTACTTTCAAAGAGAGTTGCTGAAATTGTTTCCTGGGTTTAATTTTTTATTTACGGTTAAAGAAATACCCAATGCATTCATTTCAAGCTAATGTCAAGAGGCCTTCCGATTGTAGCAACATTCCTGTTGAGTTGGACTGTTACAGGTAAAACATATTAAAAATCACCTTTGTAATAATGAAAAGGTTAAACAAAAAGGGGGGAGGTTATTTACTTTAAATTATTTGAAAATTGGTAATAGATCTTTTTTCTGAAGGAAATATGACGATATTACTCCTTTTGGCGTTTCTTTTAAATATGCTCAGTTTTAAGCCATTTTGGTAAGAAAAATTGTCTTATCGTCTACACCGAAATAAAAATATAAGGAATGAATCTTATTTTAACCCATGTTTTACTATATAACATTTTTTAATCGTAAGGTATATGTACGTTATACATGTAGTGCATTATATAAATGAAACCTCACTCCTTTAACGTTATCATTGACATTTTAGTATATTTACAATGACTTGGTGAAGTGAATTGAAGTACATGAGATTTTATATAATTTGAAAACATGAAATTGTAAGACTGGGAACATCTTAAAGATAAAAGCATAATCTGTTAGTTGACGAATATACCCTTGTATTATTTATATCATTTGACAGTTTTGATCGCCATTATTCGGAACCTTTGACATGTTCCCCTAGCATGGGATATCCGGAACAGAGGTTTGATATTCTCCCCGGGATTTGTCAATATGAGTGGGCTATGTTTCTCTTTCCACAAAGGACCGACGTCCATGTTGAATTCCACTGACTTCTGTCACCAGCAGGGGGCGCACATGGTCGTCCTAGACTCGGAGGAGAAAGAACTCACCAGAGATATTGAAAGTAGGAGAAAAGGGGTGGGTCTTGATTTTAGAATACATGTAAGCTAACGAAAATTTTAATTTGTTAATTTCTTA
>NW_026935405.1:0-6314 GCF_032062105.1 Saccostrea cuccullata | reverse complement strand
ACCTTGGCAACCATTGCCAACCAAAATTAAATATCATATTTTGTTCTTGGTATATGTTTCAAGGCTCTTTTCTCTATTATTTAATCACATTTCATCCTATAATTGCTTTTTATTTTTACGCGTATGACTTTATAAAATTCAATGAATATTTTTTTTTTACTTTTGAATAATTTGTTACCATAGTAACGTATGTAATAGTTGATTTACCAAACATGTTTATCATGCATTTGAGGCAACAGGCCTTCAACTTTTGGAAACAGTCAATGCCAATTGTTTGCTTTGCGCAAATGTTAATTATGGGGCTCTAAACATAAAAAATGAATTTTTTAAACTTTTAAATTAAGCTTGCAATGGTAATATAACACATAGCATAATTTTTGCCTGTTCAATTAGTAAATCGCACTTCAAAGACTTTTATCATAGAGAGTTTGGAGAATTTCATAGCTGTCCGGACACAGCTTCTTAAAAATTTCCAATTCAACATGTAATTAAGTATGTAAATATCTAGTGTTTAGTAGTTTAGTAGTGCTAGTTGTTTTTGCTTTCTCTTTTTCCCAGTGGTTCTTGAGAAGACTTTTTAAAGATTTGTCCTGATAAGGGACAGGGCGTCCCGAAAATTTGACAATTTTTATTGTTCGTGTCGTTGGTCATTTTTAGTGCTTTATATATATATATATATATATATATATTTCCGACATTTTGGATATATTTTTTGTATATATATATATATATATATATATATATATATATATATATATATATATATATATATATATATATATATATATATATATATATATATATGCATGTTTTTATTCCTTAAACTGTTTTAGCTCAATAACAGTATTTCATATACAAACTTTTGAGGAGAAAATTCGCATATTTGCTGTGCATATTTAAAAATAAAATGATTTATTTAGGATATTTTATTAATGATAATCTGGGCATGTAGATCCAGTGACATGAAGTACTCATTGATACTAGTCTTATTTTTTTCTGCCTTCGGCGCAAGGACCAGTACGATTAGAAGTGGTCTCTCCAATTAACACAGAAAATAGGCCCTGCAATACAAAAATACAGAATTTCCAAAAACATTAAAAAATAATTAAACGTCTTATTATCCATAAGTCAAAGTTTACAAGCACAAACTCACTGTTAAAGCCCTGAATATGGTAGGTGCAGAGATAAAGTTCTTATTTACATATTTTACTGGGCTTTTAAATTTCAAACAGTCACATCTTAGAATAGAGAAATGTACACTGTGAGGTTGGTACACGCTACAAATTCCCTACCACAAACGCATTGTTTGGAAACTCTTCAAGCAAATGTAAGGAAATATATATATATAACAACGGCATATATATGCAAATTGTCATGTCCAAACCACGGTTAAAGGTGCTTAGACACAGATTTGAAGATAATAATTTCTACTCAAATTTTCTGTATAATATCACGACTTATACATTGCAGTAGTATTCCACACACACACAAAATATATATATATATATATATATATATATATATATATATATATATATATATATATATATATATATATATATATATATATATATATAAATATATATAAAGATTTGAAGATAATAATTTCTACTCAAATTTTCTGTATAATATCACGACTTATACATTGCAGTAGTATTCCACACACACACAATATATATATATATATATATATATATATATATATATATATATATATATATATATATATATATATATATATATATATATATATATATATATATATATATATATATATATAAACTTATTTTATCTCGTTATTGAATAAGTTATCAAAACTTCGAATTTATGGACGGGTTTAATTGGCACATGCTTGCAGTTTTCCAAATTATCATTTTATTCTTAATAATTAATAAGAGTGGCAATTTTGTTGTATATTAATGAAAAATATTAAAACTATGATACAGAAATTTCCGAGTAGAGATTTTCGAAAATTAAACACCCTCACTAGTGTTGTCAGTCCGTGCTCAGTGTTCTGTACAGAGTTCAACAAATTGAATACACCTGTGAAACATAAACTGTTTTTGTAAACAGGACACGAGCTCTGTTATTGTTAATGTTTACGATTCACCGGGTGTGTTCAATTGTAAAAGTCTGCTCACACCACTGCGCACGGACTGACAATATACTGTGAGAGTGTTTTCCTTTCGAATATTTTTACTCTGAATTTTTTAGATTATAGTTTCAATATTTTTCATTAATTTGCTTCTTTTCTTATATTTCATATTGACATGGATATAAAACTACTTTTTAGTTTTAATTCATTTTTTGTATTTAAATTGTTATGAAAATACTACCTATTTACTTCATTTGAAACACGCGTTATTTCTCATAAAACTTTATGTTCATCATGTAGAGAATGCATCGCGTTAAAATATTATGTTAAAAAGCCAAAAGCAAAAAATAAACACATTAACTAAGAATTATCAAATACACAATTTTAAAAGTTACTAAAAAATCATTAAATTCATGGAGGCCAGTTTTAGATGATTCTTTTGAAATTGTAAGGGATCGTTGGAACAAAATTTTCAATATTTTTTTTGTTATACCTACTAGAAAAACTATAACTATGTGACCATAGTTTAATAATTTGTAGAGGAGTAATGAAAATATTCCGATAAATTCAACGATCGAAAATTAAGTCTCCAAGAAATCTAATGTTCATACTGTGACTGTATGATTTAGACTATTTAGTTGTAAAGCTGGAGCTTTCTGGTCTGAAAAAATGGGATTGGCAACCGGAGAGCTACAGTGTCAACCATTTTAAAAGTGTATATTTATATTTATTGCGCATAAAAAGTGCGATGTTTCTTGATTTTTTTTTTACCATTCAAAATATTATTAAGGGTACTTAACACAAACAAAAAATAGATGCATGGATTGACATATATTTTTTGACTGATTTTGATTCGAAATGACATAACTAATAAATCTTTGAAATATAAAGAAATCGTAGGTTTTCCTTTGTGCTTAAATATGAGAGTTTGTTTTGATTTCTATATAATTCCATACAAAATTTTGCACAATTTTTTAACTTTAAGACAACATCTTATACAATTTTCCCACTATACCTGGTAAACATTATTTAGGTTATAAATTTAAATGTAAATCTATGAGAAATAATGCTGATTTCTGAAAAAAAAAGTTTGTTTGTTATTTATTCTTAAACGTGTGTTTCGAATTCGTACTTCCATATCTGAACTGCGGGTACAATTCATGCATTCAAATGATTTAACTAAATGCCGCCTCATATGGCAGTATCAATATTCAAAAAATTCAATGGTCTTCTTATAAGGCTCAGAAGGGCTATAAACTTGTTTTGTTGTTGAAGTGGTAAATTTGTTTACTATGCATGCACGGTCAATGTTAAATTTTGAGAAGGTAATCTAAAATGATGATCAACATTATTCAAAATCAAAGTCAATTAAATCATACAAAATTAGAGCAAAGAAAACAAGGACGTCGAAAAACATCAGAGGTGGGATCAGGTGCTTTGGATAACTGAGCACCCTCTACAGCATAATTTTACGGAGAAATCTACAAAAGGCGCATTTTTGTGAACAATAAATACCTTTTTTGCAATTGAAGCACTGTAGCTCTCGTCGTCCATCCCAATTTTTAAGACCTGAAAGGTGCAAATCTGCAGCTGAATTTAGAAATTAAGCTACATATTGATAAATTATTAAAACTTATGTAACAATTCAAATCCAACTTAATTTAATTGTAGCTTTTGTTTGTTAATAAAATGTTCATTTTTATCCTTCTTTTCTTTCTATATTTTGAGATATGTAAGGGATTTTTTTTCAAAACAGTTACTGACATTATAGTGTTCAAATAGTTGAGATTAAAGTAAAATGTCTTTTAAGCTAAAAAGAGAACCCCGAAAAATTGAATGCGTGTTTTCCGTTTTTGAAGGTCGACTATACATTACCAATGTTCGAGCAGAAGACTATAGAGAAGGAAAGGCCTACGTCTGTATGTCGCTTAATTACTTCCTGAGGAGAAATAGATTTGACCACGACAACTTAATCATCCCAAGTGGAAGTAAGAGGAAAATAAAACTGAGATAGAATTGTGAACTTAAACTATAATTTAAGGTAGCATATGAAAAATCGGATAACACAACGGTTATTAAGTTAAAATTTACCAAAGTTTGGAGCACCTGCCTCTATGAATCACCTTTGATTGGAAAATATAGTAACCAGAAGTCTCTGTCGAGACTGAAGCTCTACTGGTTTGAACTTATAGCAAAGGAAGAGAAAAGTACTTAAGCAGCTGGGATTTGAAACTTTACAACAGCAATAAATAGAATAATGATCGTTGATAAAGTCTCTTTATGTTCTTAGTGTAGTCTACTTGTGTGCCAAGTTATACTGAAATCAGACCAAAACTGTAGGAGGAGTAGCATTTTAAAAGAATTTCACAGAAATTTCTATTTTTAGTAACCACGGCAAAACCGTTCATTGAAATCAAAAACCGATATACAGAATTATGTATCTTAGTGTATTCTACTTGTGTGCCAAGTTATACTGAAATCAGACCAAAACTGTAGGAGGAGTAGCATTTTGAAAGAATTTCACAGAAATTTCTATTTTTAGTAACCACGGCAACACCGTTCACCGAAATCAAAAACCGATACACAGAATTATGTATCTTAGTGTATTCTACTTGTGTGCCAAGTTATAACTGAAATAGACCAAAACTGTGGAGGATGACGTTTTGAAAGAATTTCACAGAAATTTCTATTTTTAGTAACCACGGCGACAACGTTCATCGAAATCAAAAACCGATACACAGAATTATGTATCTTCCGTGTAGTCTACTTGTCTGCCAAGTAATACTGAAATCAGACCAAAACTGTAGGAGGAGTAGCATTTTGAAAGAATTTCACAGAAATTTCTATTTTTAGTAACCACAGCAACACCGTTCATCAAAATCAAAAACCGATACACAGAATTATGTATCTTAGTGTATTCTACTTGTGTGCCAAGTTATACTGAAATCAGACCAAAACTGTAGGAGGAGTAGCATTTTGAAAGAATTTCACAGAAATTTCTATTTTTAGTAACCACGGCAACACCGTTCATTGAAATCAAAAACCGATAAATAGAATAATGTATCTTAGTGTATTCTACTTGTGTGCCAAGTTATACTGAAATCAGACCAAAACTGTAGGAGAAGTAGCATTTTGAAAGAATTTCACAGAAATTTCTATTTTTAGTTACCACGGCAACACCGTTCATTGAAATCAAAAACCGATATAAAGAATTATGTATCTTAGTGTATTCTACTTGTGTGCCAAGTTATACTGAAATCAGACCAAAACTGTAGGAGGAGTAGCATTTTGAAAGAATTTCACAGAAATTTCTATTTTTAGTAACCACCGCAACACCGCTCATCGAAATCAAAAACCGATACACAGAATTATGTATCTTAGTGTAGTCTACTTGTGTGTACAAGTTATATTGAAATTAGACCAAAACTGTAGGAGGAGTAGCATTTTGAAAAATTGTTTACAGACAGACGGACAGACAGACGGACAGACGGACGGACGCCGGACGCATTACTATCGCATAAGCTCTTCTGGTCTCTGACCAGTAGAGCTAAAAAAATCAACTAAAATCAACTTCAAATCAACTGTACTGAAATGCCCTTGTTTTTTTTTTATTTCTCCTGCGTTTTATGGCAATTTGGTTATATTTTTTTCATTTTATTATTCATATTAATACCAATTCTCTGTAACCACCAACCATACATGGGCACGCAAAGTTGTCAATCTTGTTGAAACTTTCCAGAAGTGTTCTGAGTGGCAAATTATGAAAAAAAGTCTGTAGAAGGTCATGCATCTGGTGCCTCGTTGCCATGGTAACGGAGGTTCAATTCTCTATTTTTTGACATTATGTGAATTTTCACTTACAGGCGATTTATTTTTCAGGAGGTTTATATCTCTTGACTTTTTTAAACTTTAAACTAAGAAAAACTATGTATCTAATATAAATAATACGTATCTGATTTTTTTTTGCACTTCTAAAGGGTAACACGGTATCGATTTTTATACAAAAAATGACTTTTTTCAACCAGAATACCCGCTTAAAATACAAGAAAACGCAGCCATCCCAGTAAAATTCCTGATATCGGACAGAATCCCTGCATTGTGTAGTTTTCAAGACCATTAAAACATTTTTGGGGCTATTGGAAATCGGCATTCTATCTCATGTTGAATACAGCGAAATCTGCACGTTATTTTTGTAAAAGGGGATTCCCCATTTGATTAC
>NW_026935404.1:0-6334 GCF_032062105.1 Saccostrea cuccullata | reverse complement strand
AGAAATGGATTTGTACATGATTGTAAAATACTTGCCAAAACCCCACAATTGTAAACCATACAAATTATTGATGGAATAAATATAAAATAAAAATATTATGCAATAATATAATTATATCAAATTTCATCAAATACAACCTTAAATCTTAATGATATGGGAAGGTTTAATCCGTACATTTTCATCACATATACAAGAGATTTAATATTAGTTTATGAAAGATCAAAATTTGAACGTATTAGTAAGTTTACAATTTTCCGTATATAACTTAATTTTTGGAAGTATTATAAAGTAAAGTGTGAATTTAACAAAAAATAATGAGTTAAAGATCTACGTTAAATTTTATTAAACGAACAAATTTAATATGACCATAAAACTTTATTTTATGGCCATGTTTAATAACAATTATACGTTTTGTATATTACAGGTATAATATTTGTTTACGGCAGACTTAAATCCGAACGTATTAGTAAGTTTACAATTTTCCAAACTTTATTAAATTTGTTCTTTTAATTTTTCATCAAACTCGTATTAAATGCTAATTATTTTCTAACATTTACGATCCCACAATATGTTATATTATGCATTTAAACATTAAATAATCGCAGCACTTAAATAGCATTTAAGGTAAAATTAAACCCGACTTTTCATGCAGTGTGGCCTTGTGGTTCTTGAGAAGAAGATGAAAATGTGAAAAGTTTACGACAACGCCAAAGCCAACGACTACGACAACGACGACAGACAACGGACAAATTTTGATCAGAAAAGCTCACTTGAGCCTTGGGCTCAGGTGAGCTAAAAAGATGGTGAAATAATTTGTCCATTACATTCAATTATAAACTATCATTCTATAAATGACACCTGCAAACTGTCAGAATTCTGGAACTTACATTGTGTTGAACAAAATCCTCTATAACAAAGCGTGACAATTCACCGTTTATAGATACAGTGTTTATTCTGATAAGACGTTGCAGTTACGGTATGCTAAGAACAATTATCTTTTGAAATAATAAAACAAATTATTATGATTTGAAGAAATCATATACATGTATATGACTTTAGTTAAATATCATGTATGTTTTGTGTCTAATAGACTCTGGCCATTAGAACTCACTTTTTGTATTTAATAGAAATTGAAGGATAGGAAGCTGAAATTTTTCTTTTTCAATTAAGTTTAATTATCACTTTTGCCTGTCAATCATTGTTCATTCATTCACTGTTAACGTAACGTTTTAAATGTTTTTGATCATATTATTTTTGTTTTTAATTGAGATTACTGAAACATACGGTTATTACTGATAGACGTTTATAGAAAAAGAAAACATAGATATGTAAAATGTTAAGGTACACTAGATACTAACAGTCAAAATGCCATGAATATAGATAAGAACTAATGGTCTAATTACTTATTAGGACTTCATGCAAAAAATATTTTTATTTCCAATATCTCTGTACGAGAAACAATTACAAATTGTTCAGGTTCTCTATTTTTTTACATTAATCTACTGGAACTTGTAGCACATGAAAATGCGGAATCAAAAGCATGTAAATATATAGAATAACTGTCAGAATGTTACACTACAATGTGCAATCAATCAGCCAGTGTGATAATTTTATGCAGAAACGCCTTCTTTCCATATAGTATATTCATACTTGATGGCAATGTATTAAGAACAAAGAATTGAATAAGCATCTACCCGTATATAATAATTAGATGGATTGATTGAATATTGTTTAGTATTTTCCATTCATATGGAGTCACCGTATGTCGGTGAAGGGCTTCAAATTTTGACCGTTACTTGGCACTCAGGGCCATTGAGCAGTGAGGGTTCTTTATCGTGTCAACGCCTGCCGCTGACACGCGGCTTCAGTTTTTAAGGTCTCATCCGAAGGACCCAACAACTTTCACTTCAAAGTGCCGAGCGCATGGCGAAGGAACAGTTGCTACCCATTTTAACGACTTGGTTAGTCGCGGCCGAGATACGAACTCACGACCCCCGATCACGGAGTGAGCGCTCTACAGACTGACATATAATAATTTGTATTTCGCATTTGCAATGATGCCTACTAGATTAGAACTTTACTGATTGGGGCTTTATACAAAATATAATTATATTTAGATTCATAAGGATATACATTATTTTGGATTTTAAGATATGACGGTCTTATTGTGACTAAAGATAGAAATGCATATGAAATCAATAGGGAATGCCTCATCTAGAGTTTTGATCATATTTTAATATGAAATTCATTTTACCAGATAATAATGTTATTTTCTATTTTTTTTTTTTGGTTTCTACAAACACTGTCTTTATGATAATAAAGGTTCTATTTAATTGCTTTCAAAATGTTGAACATGTACCTTTAGTTTTGGTCCGATTTTCAAAAGACAGTATACAGAAAGACTACACAGAAATTCATTTTAATTCTCGTAACAGGCTAGTAGTCCTTTAGTCTTATCAGTAAATTATTGTACATTCGTTTAAGATTTTAAAAATGACATTCAAATATACCGTTGAATTTAATAGCTTTGTTTTCTTATTAACTTTTTCTAACATTTTTTCATGATAATCTTTTTAAATTGCGAATTCTTATTTGAAAGGGTATGTTGTTTATTTCCAATGGCCTTAAATGATGTACGTGTTTGCTTATGCATTTCACTGTTTTAATAGTTTCCCTTGTAATATTAAAAAAAAATTATATGAATTTCTTGAATTAAAAAAGGTAACAATATAATTTTGCATTATCCTTACATGTATAATAAAGAAAATGTACTACACTTATAAAAGCTAGTTTACATCCCCCTTTATGCTGTTTCTTCTACAGTCATCAGACATATGCATAGAATTTAAATTTTCAAATAAATTTTACAATTAACATATATCATATACATATTTATATATATCTCTTTGCATCCTAAGAATTGCGTAATGATTTTTTTTATTCTCATATTTTTCATAACAGGAACAATTAATTTAAATTCATATTTTGTTTAAAATGAAATATATCCCTGTCACGGATTTTAAATATTTGATTTGTTAAAGGTTTTTTTTTTATATGAACATCTACAGACCTCCAGAGAAAGTATTTCGTGAATATATGTACATGTATAATCTGGAAATTAAGCATAGAAATAGAAACCCTAAAAAAATCACACTTTACCTTCTAACTGACAAAAGCTTTTCATCGCCAGTCGGGAAAACTACAACAACATTACTGTATAGGGGGGAAATAGCTCGCGGCGTAAAAAAAATGTAAAAATTACAACCCGTGAAATTAATCCCCTGTACAGTATTTTAAAGTTAACTGATGGTAACTGGTCGTTTTTGTGATATATGTATTTCCCCATTACATTGTATGGAAAGTATAAGGAGGATCTAAACTCTAACAAAAAGTGCTTTTTAGACTTGGAGAAAAATAATGCATACAAAGATGTGCATATTGAGACTATTTAATTTATTTTTAACCTAGGGTACCTACCTACGGTTCCTGCTCAATCCTGAAAAAAAATTTTCAAAGACAATTGCGCATGCCTAACAAAATTGCTGATGTTAACTTACGTTGTGGAATGGAAATAAGGAATTCAAATTCCTATTCTTGGTCTCATATAATGCTATCAATATTTTAGTTTATTACATATTGTGTAATTAACGGTAAACGAGCATTTTCTATCTCATTTCTAAGGTCAAATCAGTCTAATAGCAAAATTAGAATTATTTAGTGTAAAGTGATTAAAGCTTCCTAAAGAGTCGAGGCTACATAAAGTAGAAAATATGCCCTGATAAGGACCTACCTTTGTCATTCGTTATTCCATTTAAGTAATTTGACCTCAATTTAGATTTGAAATGTACCTTTTAGCTCAATGAAAACTTTTTTGTGTGTCGTTTTATGCTTCAACCCGTTTTTATATTAAATTTTTGTTAAAAACAATCCATGTATTGCGGGGTTTTTTTTAGCGGGTTACATGTATTTACAACAGTCAATGCAAAAAAGGTATTTCTAGTTCTGTATATTTTTGTGTCTATTTGATATAAGTAATATATTTTATGAAATATTAAAGATTTCTTAACCTTTTTATGATGTTATGATTTTGAACCGTTCCCAATCATCCATGAAGTCCATTATCTATGTAAATTTTTAACACTTCAATTTCCATTTTTGTGAAACTTTGTATGAAAATTAAAAACAACTTGCATACAGTTTAACATCTTCCTTTTACTTAAATACAATTAAAGTTGTTATTTCAATTTGTTGGCAAATTTGTACAATCTGTCCTTAATTAACTACATATAGAAGGAGGATTAATCGAATTATAAACATTTGAGACAATGGTTAATTCGAAAGTCCTAATAGAACATAATGAAATATCATTACGCATATTTAAGCACTTAGTCGACAGAATTTCAATAGATGAAATCACAAATCTGAAAACCTTGTTTACCCACCCCATTTATGATGGTCATAAGACAATTTATTCTCCTAATAGGAATGTTATCCGACTTAACCCTTCCGTTGGTCTATGGTAACAGGAAATGTGCTCCTCCCCTAACCCCCCTGTCCAGTTAGTCCCACTGATGTTCGATTGGGGACAAATCTAGACTGTATGGGATGCCAGTAAAATGGTTGAATGTTATTATTTGAAAGAAAGTCTTAACAAAATTTGGCTACATGAATAAGGCATAAACAGCCTTTGTTGCCTCTAACACCTTCATATTATCACAAAATTTCAGGTTTTAAACATCCATAGTATGCTTCTTGTCTTGATCAGGTTTGAAAAGAATTTTATGATAAAGATTTAAACAAACTTGAATTTTACACCTTAATATTCTTCCATTGTAATATGAAAAAAATTCACTTTGTTGTTCTAAGGAAGGTGAATTTTATAGATTTACTTCTTTTCCCTTATGCAAAATTCTGATCCACATCTTAGTCCTCCCTTACCTTTGCCCCCCAGGGGTCCTGATTTTAACAATCCAAAATTTACGCTGTATGAGGTTGCCTCTATATCAGTTTTTTTTTTTAAACATTTCTTATATAATTATTATAAAGATATGATTTTCCATGGGTAAAAACATCATACACATGGTAATTCGCGAAATAAGTTGCTTATTACTTTGAATCAAGCACAATGCATGGAGTATAAAGAGGGTCATATGAATAAAGTAAACATTTCGTAAGAACAACAATTGTGAGTTAAGGCTAAAATGGAGATTTCTTAGCAAATGAGCTAATAATATGCATAAATTTGATGTGCTTTATACAAAGAAAGCTCAAATTAATTTCTTTATTCATACATAGTACCCACAGCATATTATAGCTAGTCTACATTGTGACGACATATTTTGACTTCATTTTTCTTTATCCCATCACACACCAACAACATTCAAACCCACTCAGAAAAAATCTAAGTGTATAGATTATGTAAGACTCCAAAGTGCAACAACCAATTAAAACTGCAATAATTTCGCCAAAATACAACGGTCTTTGTCAAAACACACGCCAGTATCAGATGGTCACATCAACGTCCGATGTTTCGTTTCCAATGAGAGACGATGTATTAAGTTTTGTGATAAATTATGAAACGCTTATGACCGACTGTGCAGAGGAACAATAAACGTATATGCTATCGACGTCACAATAGCCAGACTTTAATCCTTGACATCATTGTCCACATTCAAAATCCATAAATTCATATTTGTCCTCGCATGCAAGGTTACTGATTTTGCTAATTTCTTTTTCCATCAGATTTAGTTTTTCCAACACCACTAGACAGATAAGATTTTTGTCCTGGAAGTTTAGTTTTAAAATATTATTATTTGTCTAATAATGTTCACTTCGAACCTTCATGATAGTTTTATGTTTAGTCCTAACACACTAGTTGACTGAATTGGGATAGTTCAGCACCCATCAAAGACGCTGTATATTAATCGTCATGGGCTCATTAATTAGACTGAATATATAGTACCGTGCCTATCCAAAATATGAGTGTTTATTATACCCGCACTTTCAAAGAAAGTTCGGGTATATTGTTGTTACTCATGTCCGTCGTCCGTCCGTCCTCCGTCCGTCCGTCCGTCTGTCACACTTTTCTTCCCTGAACTCCTCCTACATTTTTCACAGTAGCTTAATCATCCTTTGAGAGATGGTTTGGGGGGGTCATGTAGATGTGCAGTAAGGTTTCGGAATTTTGATTTTGCCCCGGGGATAAATGGGGGTCGAAAAATGACGTTTTTTATACAAAAAGCCCCTTCTTCCCTAACTCCTCCCACATTTTTCACAGTAGCTTAATCATCCTTTGGGAGATGGTTGGGGATGTCATGTAGATGTGCAGTAAGGT
>NW_026935403.1:0-6293 GCF_032062105.1 Saccostrea cuccullata | reverse complement strand
TCTTCAATTCTACCAAAGCTCATTCCAAATTCCATTTTTCTTGAAATTCGAAATCAATTTCAAAAATGACCTACTTTCTTTTACTCGACATTAGCTTGGGCCCCTGGTCATTCACATGTAAACAGACGGTGTTTGAAGTGCGGCGAAGAGTTGCAAAATATTTGCAAAATCTTTCAACAATTTAAAGTTGATTTCTTACTCCAGATTGTAACGTTAAGTCTGTAATAATATTCCTTTCGCGAAAAATTAATTCGAAAACGTCAACATCAACAACTACTTATGAATGTAAATGAAGCCATGGTAGAACGAATTTTTCCGAAATGCATTATATACCTTTCGATTTTCAAAACAATTAGACCGCTAAAATGTTGTTTGTAACTCAGTTACACCATATAATCAAATTAAAGAAAAACCTTGTAAAGCTTGAATGCAAATGAGCAAATATTCATTGAGTTTAGAATAAATTCCGGGGAAAATTTTCCCGTCGTTCCCGCTTTACAATTAGTGAAGGCCCAAGCTGATGTCGAGTAAAAAAATTAATGTAAATTTGGGAATTGATTTCAGAATATCTCGAAAAGTATAAGGAATTACGGAACGAACTTTGGTAGTAATGAACATTGTTTATATTTGAATAGATATGGATAGAAAGTAAAATTGTAAAGCATTTTATTTAAAAGAATTTTATTGGCGAAAGTAGGTACCCCATGAAAAGAGTTCCATACCTTTATTTTTTTTTTCAACACCTCAATTTTTTTTCTAAGCGATCTAAAGGCCTGTGCCTGCAGTAATGTACCTCTAATAAATATTGGTAGGTATAGAAAGACCTTGCATCATATACTAGTAATTTAATAATAGATATGCCATGAATTAGATAACTTAAAAGTTAAAACACACACATGTATATAATCAATAAATTTATTTGAATTACATGTAAAAAAAAAAAAACATAAATAATCAAAGTTTACAGAGACAATGAATGTTGTCTTTAGGTAAGGCAATGGGATGTCCAGATTAATG
This sequence comes from Saccostrea cuccullata, assembly GCF_032062105.1. Lineage (NCBI taxonomy): Eukaryota > Metazoa > Mollusca > Bivalvia > Ostreida > Ostreidae > Saccostrea > Saccostrea cuccullata. The sequence goes on along the minus strand of NW_026935403.1, from coordinate 5,276 downwards.
TTTGTGAAGCAGCTAGGTTAAAGGTTTTGTTCCAGGTAAATGTTTTTGTGCAAGTCTTATTTCCAAGTAACTATGTACCGGTATAAGCCCTATGCTGATCAAACTTGCATGGACGATACACCGAAGGATCTAAGGCAAAGTCCCACATTAAGCTAATAATCTAGTAGTGAACATCCCAAGATGTAATCTAAATCCAGCATCTGAAGCAAGTTTGAGAGTGATTTTAGATGAATGCCTTGATGCATCACCCTTACCAAAGTAAAATTATTGCAGCAATATTGCTGCTATATTGCAGCAACATTGCGGCAACACATTTTTGTCACCAGAAACAAGCTTTTTGGGTTAGTGAAATATCACAGCTAGCTGCAACAACTTCTGGTGACATTCTGGCAATACTGCCAGAAAAAAACTTTCTGGCAACATCTAGGATTACCCATGAGCCATTTATTGAGCATGCTCAGTCATTTACTTCCTCTTTTTAAATAAAGTGGAGGGAATTCAAAGGCAAGCATGTTTTGCTTCATTACTGACTTGTATCAAGTTAATTATAGTTGTTACTTAATGTGGAATGGTCCAAAAAAAGAAAAAAGAATTTAAGCAGAATTATAGGAATGTGTACTCTGTTTCCATATCATCAGACTTGGTGAGTCAAAACCAATATTCTTTTTGAGATGAATGATTCAATGGAGATAAAACTGGAAAAATTATATGTGTTTCAATTAGTGCTTGTGATGCATGCATACTAGACTTGTATGTCTATATATCCTAGAGTAGCAGGAAAAGATGAATTAAAGCATGTTATTTGAAAGTTAATGCAGAGTTGCTGGACATTTTCACAGTGGCATATTAATATTGTTTCTATTAACATTTTTTATGCGCCCGTCTCGATAGATCGGGGGTACATATTGTTTTTGTCCTGTCTGTTTATTTGTAAACTTTAACCTTCACCATTACTTTTGAACCAATGAGAGATAATTTCATATTTGGTATGTCAACTCCACTAATTAAGTTCTTTCAAATGACATCAAGGTCAATGACCTTGTGACCTTGACTGTGACCTATATGCTAAAAATAGCTTTTTCGAATATTCATCATAACTTAAAATTAATGAAAGATAGAGACTTTATATTTAGTATGCATAATTCACTAATTAAGCTTTTTCAAAAGACACCTGAAAGTCAATGACCTTGAGACCTTGGCTGTGACCCATATCCTTAAAATAGATTTTTTGAACCTTGGACATAAATCTTGAGCCATAAAAGATAGAGAACTTGTATTAAGTATGCACCCTTCATTAATTAAGCTCTTTCAAATAACACCAAGGTCAATGACCTTGGGACCTTGACTGTGACCATATACAATGTACTTAAAATAGATTTTTTGAAACTTCGACATAACTTTTGAGTCATAAAAGATGGAGAATTCATAGTTAGTATGCACCCTTCACTAATTAAACTCTTTCAAGTAACACCAAGGTCAATGACAATTTGACCTTTACTGTGACCCATATGCTAAAATAAGCCATTTTGATCCTCTGCCATAAATTTTGAACTATAAGAGATAGAGACTTCATATTTAGTATGCATACTCCACTAATTAAGTTCTTTCAAATGACACCAAGATCAATGACCTTGTGACCTTGACTGTGACCCATATGCTATAAATAGCTTTTTCATCAAACTTTATTGCCACCAGGTGCATAGTGTTTCACAAACATATCTTGATTTTCATTATGATGATCAACATAATTTTCTATCTGTTCAAATAGCAGAAGTAGCTATTTCTTATTGCCCCTGTGGCTTGCTATTGTTTGTTATATTCCTCAGCACAGTTTGTTAATTGTTAGATTGATAGATCATTATTTCTATTAAATACCAATTTATATGTAACTTACATACGAAAAATAACATTTCCGCAATATTGCGGCAAAAATGCCGGAAGATGTTGCCAAAAGATCAATATTTTGGTCATGATTTGCAGCAATATTGCCGCAACCCCTTTCTGGCAATATTGCCGCAAAACTATTTAACATACGAAAAACGATATAGCCGCAATATTGCGGCAATAATGCCGGAAGATGTTGCCAGAAGATCAACATTTTGGTCATGATTTGCAGCAATATTGCCGCAACCCCTTTCTGGCAATATTGCCGCAAAACTAATTTACATACGAAAAACGATATAGCCGCAATATTGCGGCAATGTATTGCCAGAATGTTGCTGCAATATTGCAGCAATAAAGCCAGAAGATTATCTGAGAAATGTATGACAGATCCAGTATCCAAAGCAAGTCCATTTTTGTGCATCCTTTAAGATGCATCATTCAGGCAAGTTTTGTTGACATAGAGATTTTAGTTACTTTAGAATGAACCTGATCCAAAGACATTAACCTGTTTACTCATCCAGAAAATGTAGGTCAGATCCAGTATCCGAAGCAAGTACATTAGTATACATGCATCCTTGGATGTATCATTCATGTAAGTTTGGTCAACATAGGATTTATAGTTACTTGGAAATAAGACCAGTGTCAAAAACTTTAACCTGTTCACTCATTTGGAAAATGCAGGTCCGATTCTAGCATCCTAAGCAAGCCTGGTAGTGTGCATCCTTAGATGTATCATCCATGCAAGTTTCATCAGCATAGAGTTTATACCAGTACATAGTTACTTGGAAATGAGACTTGCATAAAAAACATTAACCTGCAACAAAAACTTGAACCTAGCTGCTTCACAAACATTAATCTGGTCATTCCATTGCTGATATTGCAGCATCTGAAACCTTGACTGGTACAACTGAAACTCAGTAGAAGCATCCTACATGCATCTCTGACTAATGTAGGGCAAAACGTACTTAAAAAGAAATCGCACAAAAACTTTAACCTGGGAAGCCAAAGCAAACACTGACGCCAAGGGTATCATATTACCTCCCCACAATTTCGTTGAGTTGAGTTAAAAAGTGAAAAGACTGCATGTTACTTATTTCTAAACTAGTTCTCTGTGACATATGAGTGAAATTTATTTCTCAATACAATAATTGCCTATATTAACAGAAACTTTTATAGAATCCACATAATGAATGGTAATATGATAATCAAAGCAAGAGATTTGTTTTCTCGAATTTGATCCACAATTTCAGCTGGAGGCACTTTGATGTCCACTTGGATACATTTTTCATCTATGGTTGGAATTTCTAGAGTAGCTAACTGAGAGTCTAGTAGAGAGGGCGGCAAGAAATGACCAAAGCGACTGTTTAATCTGCCCTGGATCACCGCCCTGTCACCATGTAAAAGGACAAACAAAATGTCAGGAATCGGATCCTCAGATGAACAACCATTTACCAAGACATCTCTGTATACTTTCTTTAGTGCTGAGCAAGTAACAACACCAGATTTCCCCTCTTTTGACAATCTGAAAAATGCATGTACATAGGTAATTATAAGTTCTGAGACTGCATAAATTGTTAAAATATGAAATGGGGTTATTGTTAAAGTTTGATTGACTACAAGTTGTTATTACATATAATTAGTTCTTAACTTGCTTACCCTTTCATGTACTTGTTTATTGCTAATAACCATGGAAGTCTATCCTATATCAGAAATAAAAGGATTTATCTACACTTAAAACTTGAAAAAAAAGAACATGCAAGAACAAGCTATACATGCAAGAAATAAATATTGTAAAAGTAGGTCATCTTTTAAAAAAATCTGTTTCATTGCATGCCCTCTCCCAACCAACTGGCAAAAAATGACATGACTCAAAACTTATTTTAACCTCCAAGGAACAATTTTTTTAATGCATTCTGGGAAAATTATAGATCTTGTAAATTCAACATTGATGTTGATATTTTTTTGGAGGAAAAAATTCCAGTCTTCCTAACATCCAATTCTTTTCATCCTGAGTCAGGAGAGGGCAAACAAACAATATTATAAAGTTGGCCTTATCTAGGTGTTTCAACTTCATAGCTCACCTGGTCAGTCAGAGGGATTCCATTAGACATTTTCTCTTTGTTTTCTTTGGAGTGAAACTCATCCGCATCTCTAAATGGCAGTCCTAGCTATAAGATAATATAAAGGAAAAAAAAATTAAGCTGATTCATGTTTCTCTCTCTCTTTAATGAGTTACTGTTTGTTTGTTTGTACATGTATATCTCTTCAAGAATTTTCACTTGTGTCAAGATGCCATAACTTGTCCACAGAAAGCTGCAAATTTAGACCTGTACTCCTCGTTTAGGGCCTTTGAGCAGTGGACATCAGTTAATATGATCCCATCAAAAGGATCTGTCTCCAAGTTCCATTTTGGAATTCCAACCCAGGACCTTATAAGAACTCCCTACTCCACAACTCTAGAGGAAATGCTGTAACCACTATCCCATGCAAGTGACCCATAAAGTTGATGCAAGCTAGGTATTGGCTTTCTATGCAAAAGAGCTACATGTAAAAAAATATATGAGATTTTCTCTGTTATTCTAAAGAAGGATTAAACTTACTTTTTTGAATATTCTTGGTACATATGCTCATATTGTGGTATTAATAGCATTTAATCCACATGAATTATGACATCATTGTTCTTTACCAGCAATTATTTTGAAAAATCTGATGAGCAAGACAATAATGTCACTAATTATTTAAAACTTTTTTTAAAACTCCGCAAGAGAATAAAGTATGTACGAGGGTTGTTCGGAAATTATTGAGACAATTACATTTACTCCATAAAGGACGGATGTAATTTCAGGAAAATTCATCTACATTTTATAAAGAACGAATAAAACACTTATGCAAATTTTCTATTTCCTATGATAATCAGAAAAGTTTCGGTGAAATAATAAACATGCATATGTCTATCGACCCGGAGCAGCATCACTACGTCATTTTAACATTACGTCAGCCACGGATGGTTTCGCATGTAAAACGATCGGGAAGCGTTTAATCTTTTTCCTTCTTTGTTATTACATATAACAGTACAAAAATCAAATAGTCTCTTGTCTTAAATTATTCCTTAAAATGTTTGCTGTTGCTACCCGAGCGTAATATTTTCATTTGTGGAAAAAGATGACTTAAAATCATGCAGTGCCGATATATGCAACGCGGGTCAACGATATTCATACCGTAACGATATTAATACCGTACGTAACTCATGGTCGTCCAGAGCTTTTAATTTTACTTTGGTTGAATTAATTGAAAAAAAATGTATACCAATGAAATAACAAACCCTTACACATTATTTTTTTCTCGTAGTTATTATTTTAGCAGGTCATTGATTTTGGAAAAGAGTTCTACAT
>NW_026935402.1:0-64218 GCF_032062105.1 Saccostrea cuccullata | reverse complement strand
TCACTAAATACAATTTTTAAAGCATTTATTATAGGTGTAGAAGGAAAACATATATAATTTATAATTGGATCATCAATTTAGACCCCCGTATAACTTGTCAAATGTTCCAATTACTGAGCTAAGCCTACCCAGACCTACAGCCAGTCATGATAGTCCATAAAAATAGACGACAATAACAGAAATATTCATTGACCCTATAATAAATCATATACATCTTTTTGTTATTGCCTTGCTTAAAGACTATTTTTGGCTTTTCTGCTGCCTTGAAGCTTCAAAATGGATGCATGCATACATGCATGTACAAAATTGATACAAAATCGAACAGGCTATTTATATTTTGATCCAGGTTTAAATTGTTTTAGATTTTAAATTTAAGTCTAGAAGAATAACTTTTTTTAAAATTACAATAAGCTTTCATGCTTAATCAAAATCCAAGATTACCTTTGTTCCTTGACCAAAATTTTCCACAGGGATGATAGAGAATGAAAATACCTCGAGACATTTTTTTCATTTTTTCAAAATTCACTTCCGGTCGTCAGTTATGTCCGATTTCCGCTTTTTTCAAAAATATTAAATCCGAGTGAGATCTCAGAAACGGTAAGAGATTAAGGCACCAAACTTACAGGGATGATAGATCTTGATAAGAATGCAAATCCAATTGGGTTAAAATCGTCCGCCGTCACTTCCGGTCGTCACAGGAAGTGTTCTTAAAGAGCGGGTCCTGGCACATTTTTACTATATTGACACTTCAGAAGCTTTAACCAGGATATGTTCTCATAATAAGACATACATCTCATAAACAGCGAAAATAAAAGACTTTGATTTGTTGAATAGACGTTAGTTTTCATAAAAAATAAATTTCTGGGCGATTAAAACACGTATTTATTCTTGCCAAACATACCTTGGAATTCTTTCTACGGAGATTGCCGAGCGAACGCGAGATTTTATGAGAGTACACGAGACTTTATCAGTGTGACGTCACATCAAGAACACAACATGTCTGCGGACGACTCTTTTAACAGTGACAGCGACAATTCATTACCGGAGCCGATTAACGAAATAGATAGCGGAGAGGAGAATGATCAGAGAGATTGTATGGGGGTTCGACCTTATCACTTTGAGCCTCGGAGAGCTGACAGTGTCTCTGGCGTCCGAAACAGCGCGGCTCAAGATTCCACCCAAGTCAGAGAGGAGGAGGATCTTTCGTGGTTTGTGTTTATAGTGACTAAGCACTTGTTTAAATAATGTCTAATAAATCGCAAATAAATCAATAGTACCATAAACTTGATGTTATAATTCATTTCAAAACATGAAATTAACATCTTTGTTCGTTTAATCCGAGATTTCGTAGATGTGGTAAACTACCCCTCGCCCCGCCCCTTTCCATATTTCACGCCGAGATTACTTTTGAGAAATTATAGGTTAGACACTCGACCTTTAGCGTCAAGTAATTTATACTTGTGAACCTACCTTATATACACGATTAAGAATTATAGACTGACACAGGCGCTTGGTTTAGGAATAGGAGGGTATATTTTGTGTACATTATGTGGGGTCTTGTGTGTGTCTTGATAACTTCAATCTTAGAATAAAGAGCAAAAATCGCTGAAATTGGCAAATTTAAAAAATATAATAATACACATAGTAATATAATATTTATATAAACAGTGCTAATTTCAGCATTTTTTTTTAAAATTTTAACAATAGTATTTAGACACCCTAGAAACCACCCCATGAAATCAAGCGCTTATGAGTATTACAAGGACATAGAAAACCATAAAGGGAATGCATCAATCACCATACAAATTATTTTCACTTATATTATTTTGCTTAGAAAGATGCAAAAACTCAGTGTATCTATATCTACTTTGACAAAAGTATGTTTATTAAAGTGTACAGAATTCCAGTCTTCGACCAAAATAAATGTGTTGTGTCAAAATGCAAGACTCAACAGATTGGAGGATGCAAGACATCACGTGTCTTATGGTAACTTCACAGGATGATCCCTCAGTTAGCAATAAATTATTATTGTTGTAATCAAAATGATCCATAATCACCAGAATTCAATTCAAACTTTCCTTTGTAACAAGTTGTACTGGGTCAACATTCAACAATTTCTTAAAACTATTTCATCCCTAAAACTCTTCTCCAAATATGGCAATAAATAATTAGTATCTATGCATTTTAGGTGTACATGTGGTACATGTCAACCTATTGAAGGTCCAGACAACAGGTTTTGCTGTCAAGAATGTGACAAAACAAAAGCTAAGATAAATGAAGGAAATGAGCTGACCAAGAAAGATTTTATTTGCATAACATCACATCCTGGTTTTCAAAGTGTTTGTTTGGATCCATGGGTTTTAGAAACAGCATATTATGCTTACAGACAAGATTGGGGAAGGATACAGAAACCCCAGCATCAGTGAGTGCCAATAAATAAAACCTTACATGAAATACAAATTAAACAAAAAATAAATATTCATCCACATTTAAATGTCCAACACATTTTATGTATATTAAGCACAATCTTTACAAAAATGTGCAATATTTAAGGAAGTTTAGATATGTGGCTTATCGTCAATTATTAAGATGGTGTTGGGTTTTCCTGGGAAAGAACAACTGTACTCCTTTACCAGCCTGTGTAATGTCACGCATTAGAAATGCATTTCCTGCAAATGATGGGCAATACAAAAACTTTGAGTGGCCAAATAACTAGAAACCTAGGTAAGCTCATTCCAACAATTAAAAAAAACTGCCAAATGTAGCATTTCTCAACAAACAGTTCTTACAACCCGTCAGACCTCAAAGGCAATAAAATAAGTACATACTGGTTTTGGTAATTAACAACAAGATGTTTGTGTATTCTGCACAAAAGGTTTCTAAGGAGTTAATTATGGTATACATTTACAATTTTATGTGGTTGTAACAATCAAATTACAGAGCACAGTATATTGACACAAATAGATGTATAAAGTGTCATCATCTGTTATATCTGGACACGAACATCTCCACAGCCTCTGCCTTGTCCGGTTGATCTGCATTTGCGGATAGAAAATTAGGTACCCTTGCACGTAGATTATCGATGGAATCTCGTAGTTGGCTTGGCCCTTGGATATATCGATCAACCAACTCTTGTTGGAGGTGCATGGCATAATCTACAATACAAAGTTTTTCAACTTACTGTCTCCTTCAATAACGATTTAATTTTAAAAAATCAGGTGATATAGAAGATTAACACAATGACTGTTTTTATATGAAAAAAATAACGTTTAACACATGAATGTTTCAAGATCAACTTAAAGTTTCTTTAATATGATCCCATACCATAGGTAGGCTTAGTTTTGTCAGGACGTACAACAGCTTGTCCTTTCCTTCCTTTTGGGTACCTGATTGTGAAGCATGGTTCTCTTTGTCTGGTGAACATTTGGTCACGTTCCGAATTCTCATTATTATGGAGTCCAGCCAAGTAGAGTCTGGTTATTTATAAAAAATAAAAAAAAAATCACAAATTAATTAAAGCATATAGTGTCTTTCTTGGTCAATGATCAGCAATTCAGAATATTAGTGAGTGCCAGTTATTTTTAAAACAGTAATATTCATCATACGGCCACCTCAGTGTTGGAATGTATTATAGCATTTCACTCACCGACATAACATTCCAAGATAAGAAAAGGCTGTATTCTTGGGAGCAAAATGGAGAATCAAGCTATGAAATGCCTCCAACGAAGAAGTCTGCTCCTGACTGGAAAGTCTTGATATGTCTTTTAGGAGGGTCTTGTTTAAAAGAATCTTTTCCAATTGCTCAAAGGCTTTGCTTGCTAAAAATAAGAAAGAAATAATATACATAAATATAAATTACATTTGTAATGTATTCTGGATGACTGAAATTTTTTACAGAATGATTAAAATATGAATAATTTGTTGTATTTGAAAAGGCATAAAAAATCATACTAGGATTAAGCCACTCTATTTCCCGCTCGTCATCTTCTTCCAGGGGATCATGAAGACATCTTCGGAAAAGAGCATTTGGGTGGTTGTTGTGGATGTTCTGCAAATGCTGTATGACCGACTCCCACTTGGCAACAATCATATCCCCGTTGTTATCTGGTGTAGAACCTGCAGACCAATACATATGATTGGTGATGGACTGCTTCCATTTACCAACAATTTCACAATCCTTGACCTTGGCTAAAGCATCGAGTTTCTTTCCTGTGCCTACAAAATTATTTTATTCATGTGTTCAACTCATCAGAAATTTGTTTAAAATATATATATTCTTGTAAATATTTATACTACTTGAATTTCTAATATAATTTAAATATATCCATACTGTTCACCTCGTTTATTCTTCATTTATTAGTAGATACCTTTGGCAACATGCCAGATGTCATAGAAGTGGTTTGTTCCATCAAGATTTTCCTTTATCCACTTGTTATTCTGTCTGTGTCTGTCTGTAATAAGGTTGTCTAACTGCAACCCCTCATCCTTCAGAAATCTTACACTTCTTTTTAATCCTTCATGCTCACACCACGAACTATTTGGAACTTCATTACTCTGTAGAAAAAATAGAACAGGAATCATTCATGTATTCTTAAGCACCTTCTACAAAATAATCTGTCTAAATGTATCATGAATTGATGAATAATGAAGAAAATATGATTTTGCTTTTACATAAGAAAAACTAGATGCTGTCATGAGACAGTAATACCCGCACTAAGGTGTTTGCCTCTAAATACACGCTCCTACATATTGGGCGACTTTCCAAGGAAATAGTCAAAATAATTCTATAATTTACATTAATCAAATTGATTATGAAATTCTCAGACCCTGTGACCTATAACTCAGAACGTCTTATATCTATTTTACACATGCTTAATTCATTATATACCAGTCTGAATTTTATTAATGATGTAAATTCATGCACGGATCTGTCGGGGGGGGGGGGGGGGATTTACAAGGTTAAAAATGTATACACTAAAACAAGGAAAAAGTTACAATGGACCCCCCTTGGAAAATGCAGATCTCCCCCCTGGTAAACACGAATATGTGTAAAATAGGTATGAAAAGTTAAACATTTGCGGCAATAGAAGTCACCACTACCCCCACCCCACCTCCACGATATAGGTTTTTGACGTTAGGGTGAGATTTACTTTAGGTTTTTTTTATTGTCAATTTTTGGGATAGGATTTTTTTTTACTTAGGTGGACCCCCCCCCCCCCCCTGGAAAAAAATTCTGGATCCGCGTCTGAAATTAGATTGTGATATATGTTTTGCTCATAATAGGACCTTTTTAAATTTACTATCGTTTGTAATTAATGAATTAATTTATAATTTGTTCTTGTACTATACATGTGAACAGGTAAATTTCTACATTACATCACGTTGCGTCACCCATTATGATATTTATAGATTAAACACCATTTGGCACACCTCGGCCGATTCCCACTTCATCTGATAAGGTGGCGGAATCGATGAAAGTTCGCCAAAATGGCACATGGTTGCAGTCTAGTGTGCATTGGATTAATTCATTTTGTGTTTTAATTGGATTTATATTTCATGAAGTTTACGAGACACAGGGGGTCGGTAAGTAGAAGTCAACGATTAGGTTAAAGTTTAGAAAGGGTCAAAGATCATCCCATGCCACACTAGACGAATTTCATATTGTGAAGTTATCTCCCGTTGTCGATGTGACATTCAGTTACTGCCAATAGTGGTGCGGATCCAGAATTTTTTTCGGGAGTAGGGAGGGGGGTTCACATCTCATTTAAAAAATTCCAGCCCAGAATTTCGTGACAAGCAGGAGAAAAAAAATGAAAACAAATAAAAAAACAATGATAGTGAGGTCAATGTTTTCTAAGTTTTTAGGGAGAGGATGTCAAGAGTCATTTTTTACTTGCTACAGTATATGTAGTCTTGTTTAAATAACAAAGCAAATGCCAGATGGGGGGATTCCAATCTTCCTACCCACTTCCTGTCCCTGAAATAACAATCTATTTTGTGATTCCAGTTTAATAGTATATTTTTTTTCCATACATATTTTGTTTCTTGTGTTTATAGTATGTCTGTCTATAAGTCTGCAAAAATTAAATCCTAGCTAGCTTGCCAATAAGTTTTAAGTGGGATGGGCTATACATATAGCTTCCACATTTTATAGGTTTATTTCTTGTGACAATTTAATAAGACCTTTTATTTGGGTACCATTAATTTTTACCTCTGATCGCTTGACATGGGATACACATTTTTAGCTCACCTGAGCCGAAGGCTCAAGTGAGCTTTTCTGATCACATTGTGTCCGTCGTCCGTCCGTCCGTCCGTCTGTCTGTCCGTCCGTAAACTTTTCACATTTTCGACTTCTTCTCAAGAACCACTGGGCCAATTTTGACCAAACTTGGTACAAAGCATCCTTGGGTAAAGGGGAATTTAAATTGTTAAAATGAAGGGACATATCCCCTCGCAAGGGGAGATAATCAAGAAAATACAAAAATAGGGTGGGGTCATTAAAAAATCTTCTTCTCAAGAACCACTAGGCCAGAAAAGCTGAAACTTATGTGGAAGCATCCTGGGGTAGTGTATATTCTAAATTGTTCAAATCATGAACCCCGGGGATTGGGCGGGGCCACAATGGGGAATCAAAGTTTTACATAGAAATATATAGGAAAAATCTTTGAAAATCTTCTTCTCAAGAACAACTGTGCCTGAAATGCTGAAACTTATGTGGAAATATCCTGGGGTAGTGTAGATTCTAAATTGTTCAAATCATGACCCCCGGGGATCAGGCGGGACCACAATGGGGAATCAAAGTTTTACATAGAAATATATAGGAAAAATCTTTGAAAATCTTCTTCTTAAGAACCACTGTGCGTGAAATGCTGAAACTTATATGGAAACATTCTGGGGTAGTGTAGATTCTAAATTGTTCAAATCATGACCCCCGGGGATCAGGCGGGGCCACAATGGGGAATCAAAGTTTACATAGAAATATATAGGAAAAATCTTTGAAAATCTTCTTCTCAAGAACCACTGTGCCAGAAAAGCTGAAACTTATATGGAAGCATCCTGGGGTAGTGTAGATTCTAAATTGTTCAAATCATGACCCCCGGGGGAAGGGCGGGGCCACAATGGGGAATCAAAGTTTTACATAGGAATATATAGGAAAAAGCTTTGAAAATCTTAATAAAAACTGTGCCAGAAAAGCTGAAACTTAAGTAGAGAATGGTCAAAGCTTCTCAGGTGAGCGATGTGGCCCATGGGCCTCTTGTTACAAGAAAAATATCAAACTTTAAACTCTGCCTAATTTTTGATCAGTAGGTGCTAAGGCTTTCATACTTATCATGACATATTGTATTCATTGTGAACTGTCAACAGGTATAAATATGTTTGACCTTTACCCTAGAGTTTGAACCACTTAAAAAAAAAAATTAACCTTGACAATTAACTTTGAACAGGAATTACTAGAGATTTCTTTATTTAACATGTGCATTCCTTGTGACAAGACTTTCTTCTGATACTAACAATTTGAACCCTTGACCTTTGAGTTTGACATATATTTGAGAAACTTCAACCTTCGCCATAGGCTTCCATACTGGGACATCAGTGTTTCACAAACACATCTTATCTTCATTATTATTTGGTGGTGTCTCCATATGAGGGAAGATGTACTCACAACAAACAAATTACTAAAGAAAATATAAAACATAAATATGTTGGTCATGCATATCTCTGCAGAAAAAAAAACAGCTTTTCAAATACTCCAACCATATTGTAACCCTTTCAAAACACTCATTTGAGCTTTTTTTGTTTTCTTAGCATATAATGTCTGTCATGACGTGTTGTCCATCTGTTTGTCTGAAAACTTTTTACATTTTTAACTTCTCTAGAACCACTGGGCCAATTTTACCCAATTCATATAGAAATATGTACATTTGTATGTCAGACTCAGTCCATCTGTCTCAAAAAAATTAATCTTGGTTATCACGGTCATATCTACTGAATGAGAAGAGACATTCATATTAAACTTATTATTAGTATATTTACCTGTGAGAATGGCATGGTTATCATTTTTTTACATGTGACCTAGAAGTTTGACCAACTTGCAAAAAAATTAAGTTGTTATAAATTCATCATTATGAAAAAGAAAAGTTAGGGCATTCATATCATAATGCATGTTTATTATTACCTGTGATAAGACCTTTCCAAATACTTTTACACTGTGACCTTGACCTTGAAGCGATCAAGCCTAACCTACTTTTCAAAAATGTTGCATTTGCTTATAACTTTTGATTGAGATGAGATATGACTCTCACATTTGACATGTACATAAATTAATCATAAGAATTCAAGGTGTTTCCATGCATGCAATGTTTTTTTTATGCGCCGGAATTTTTTGGGGCGCATATTGTTTTTGTCCTGTCTTTTGTCTGTTTATCTGTTGTCAAGTTTAACCTTCGCCAAAACTTTTGAACCGTAAGAGATAGAAACTTCATATTCGGTATGCATACTCCACTACTTAAGCTCTTTCAAATGACATCAAGGTCAATGACCTTTTGACCTTGACTGTGACATGTATGCTAAAAATAGTTTTTATGTACCTTCGACATGACTTTTGAACCATAGGAGATGGTGACTTCATATTAATTTTGGTACATGCACACTCCACTAATTAAGTTCTTTCAAATATGACACCAAGGTCAATGACCATGTGACCTTTATACTAAAAATGGCTTTTTCCACTTTTTGTCGTAACCTTTGAACCATAGGAGATAGAGACTTCATATTTGGTATGCATACTGCACTGATAAAGTTCCTTCAAATGAGATGAAGGTCAATGACCTTGTGACCTTGACTGTGACCTATATGCTAAAAATAGCTTTTTTCCACTTTTTGCCATAACTTTTGAACCATAAGAGATAGGGACTTCATATTTAGTATGCATACTCCACTAATAAAGTTCTTTCAATCAACACCAAGGTCAATGACCATGTAATCTTAACTGTGACCTTCATACTGAAAATAGCTTTTTCTACTTTTTACCATAAGTTTTGAACCATAGGAGATAACAACTTCATATTTAGTATGCATACCCCACTAATAAAGTTCTTACAAACAACACCAAGGTCAATGACCTTGTGACCTTGACTGTGACCTATATGCTAAAAATAGCTTTTCGTACTTTGTTGACACGGGGCGCATAGTATTTCACAAACAGATCTTGTTACCCCTTGACATTGATGTTTTACATAATTTTCAAAATATTTAACCCTCCTAAAAGATTATTAAGCTGCTGAGTAACATTAAGGAAGACTTCAAGTAAGACAGGGCTTTTTGCACAAAAAACATCATTTTCCAACCCACATTTGACCCCCCGGGGCAAAATCTAAATTCCAAAACCTTACTGCATATCTACATGACCCCACCAACCATCTCCCAAAAGATGATTAGGCTGCTGAGTAAAATGTAAGAGGAGTTCAGGGAAAACACGGCTCTTTGTATGAAAAACATAATTTTTCAACCCCCAATTGACCCACCTGGGCAACATCAAAATTCCGAAACCTTACTGCACATCTACATGACACCACCAACCATCTCCAAAATGATGATTAGGCTGCTGAGTAAAATGTAAGAGGAGTTCAGGGAAAACCAGGGCTCTTTGTATGAAAAACGTCATTTTTCGACCCCCATTTGACCCCCCGGGTCAAAATCAAAATTCTGAAACCTTACTGCACATCTACATGACACCCCCAACCATCTCCCAAAGGATGATTAAGCTACTGTGAGAAATGTAGGAGGAGTTCAGGGAAGAAGGGGCTTTTTGTATAAAAAAAACGTCATTTTTCGATCCCCATTTGATCCCCCAGGGCAAAATCAAAATTCTGAAACCTTACTGCACATCTACATGACACCCCCAACCATCTCCCAAAAGATGATTAAGCTACTGTGAAAAATGTAGGAGGAGTTCAGGGAAGAAGGGGCTTTTTGCATAAAAAACATCATTTTTCGACCCCCATTTGATCTCCCAGGGCAAAATCTAAATTCCGAAACCTTACTGCACACCTACATGACACCCCCAACCATCTCCCAAAGGATGTTTAAGCTACTTTGAAAAATGTAGGAGGAGTTCAGGGAAGAAGGGGCTTTTTGTTTAAAAAACGTCATTTTTCGACCCCCATTTGATCCCCCGGGGCAAAATCAAAATTCCGAAACCTTACTGCACATCTACATGACACCCCCAACCATCTCCCAAAGGATGATAAAGCTACTGTGAAAAATGTAGGAGGAGTTCAGGGAAGAAGGGGCTTTTTGTATAAAAAACGTCTTTTTTCGTCCCCCATTTGATCCCCCGGGGCAAAATCAAAATTCCGAAACCTTACTGCACATCTACATGACACCCCCAACCATCTCCCAAAGGATGATTAAGCTACTGTGAAAAATGTAGGAGGAGTTCAGGGAAGAAGGGGCTTTTTGCATAAAAAACGTCATTTTTCGACCCCCATTTGATCCCCCGGGGCAAAATCAAAATTCCGAAACCTTACTGCACATCTACATGACACCCCTAACCATCTCCCAAAGGATGATTAAGCTACTGTGAAAAATGTAGGAGGAGTTCAGGGAAGAAAAGTGTGACAGACGGACGGACGGACGGACGGACGGACGGACATGAGTAACAACAATATACCCGAACTTTCTTTCGAAAGTGCGGGTATAATAAACATACTGGCTCATTCACTGAAAATAGCAAGAACTATTCTATAGTCCTTCCATATCACTCAAGAGGTAGATTATGCATAACTTAGAGAAACACACATGTGATAAACATACCTGATTAAGATTTACATGTAGTTGTTCCAGAAAATAAAGGTGAACAAAATCAAGTCTAGAAAAAAACAAAGGTTTTAGTATCATGCCAAAACTTTTCAACACAAGAAGTATGCATCAAATTTTTACCTCACAAGACCAATCAGGCTTTTGATGGCAAAACCTTACAAGCCAGAATAAATAACTTTTTACACCCCCCCCCCACAACTGAATAAGAATGAAGTGACAGTTTAATTCATTCAGATAAATGTGCAATGCTCAATCGTATTTTCAATCACCTTGAAAGATTTCAGCATTAATTTGACATGTAAGTGTTTGTGCCACCAAAAATTCTCAATAACAACACGAACTATGAAGAAGAAATTCGAACAGAGTAAATTCAGTTTTTAGGCTACATAAATAAAATTCCCTGGTTCTCAGTTCAATTTGGGAGAGAGGATTTTATTTTAAATCATTTTAATGGTGATAAGTATCCAATTATCTATAAAATAATGAGAAAAATTCTTTGATCATAGATTTACATTCCATACTGTTCATGTCTAATCATTAGGTTTGCATTATTCATTATCAAAATTTGAACATCATAAGCTTTATCTTCTAATGTATTTTCAAATGAGGTAGCCAAGTTTCTTTGCAAATGCTAATAGGAAATAATAACCAACTTTGCATTTTAATCAATAAAATAAAATTTGGAATGTCGCTACTGCAAATCAGATGGCGTGGGTCTGAAAACCAAAATTTTAAATTTACTTGGCCTAATATCAAAATTTTATAACCTTGCAAAAAAAATAAATAAATAAAATAAAAAAAAAAGAATAAATCAATATAATGATAATATATAAAAGTACCTGAACTTGTTGAATGTCTAGAACTTTGTTGATCTTGGTTTCAATGAAAGTAAATGCACCATATTTTGCACAATGACCAGGGCTGTCTGAGCGTCCATCACCAGCAAGCACCAACCCTCTGTTCTGTGACTTTAAGTCTGCAATAATAGTACTCTGTGCCTGCTTCCAATGTAGCACAACTGTTGGCAAAACATACTGTTGTTGATGCCTAAAGATGAAGTTCATAAATATTATAAATTGTACCATCATGCAGAAGAGAAAATCCAAAATATTTATAAATTTTAAACTTCCAGGATTTGCCCAACAACTTAGAACTGGAATGTTTGATAAAGTGT
Source organism: Saccostrea cuccullata (assembly GCF_032062105.1). Taxonomy (NCBI): domain Eukaryota; kingdom Metazoa; phylum Mollusca; class Bivalvia; order Ostreida; family Ostreidae; genus Saccostrea; species Saccostrea cuccullata. Next base: position 52,223 of record NW_026935402.1, on the reverse strand, counting down.
GCTCGTGAAATGTTATATTAAATCATCTCATCCCAAATATAATTGATAAATCAACAATCACCTTGATAAATGACCCAGATAAGACATTGACTATAAACCAATCAAGTTTCTCACACATTGAAAAGTAATTCTTACCTAAAAAATGTACTGCGTCCAAAACAAGCCATATTCAACAACTTGAACATTAGAAGGCATTTGCTGCTTAGACTGCCAGAATATAAAATGGAACCTGAAAGTAGGGCTGTGTATTGAGTACAAAAATTCGATATAATATATATTTTATAATGTAATATCTGATTTATTTTATTCTTTAACAAGTATATCAAAAAAGTCTTACACAATGCAATTCATTCAATGCATGAATTTTATAAAAAAAAAAAAAAACTGTTTTAAAACCCATTTCAAGTTAAGTTATTTTTTCCATACTATGTTCTTGAATATTGATAAGTATCGAAAATTTGATATATATTATTGATACAGCCTTACCTGAAAGAAGAAGATTTCCAGCTGGCATTTTGCCAATATAAGGTTGACTTGCCCAATTATTGACAAAGTTACACGCAGAGCACTTCTGCACTATATGAATGCAAGTTCCAACTCTCTTATCGACAATGCCACGAGCTGGAAGATGACACTTTGGGCAATACTGAAATAGTTGTAGAAGCTGCCATTTAAATACTAAAAACTTTTCCTCAAGATGGCAAGGTTCTGGCTCCTCCATTGGCAGTTCTTCAGTACTACAAAAGATAATTATCTGTCTTGAGAGGCTTTGAAAAAAAAATGTAAAAATTTCCAAACAGAAAAACAGAGACAGACCTCAAATCTTTTAACCATAAAATATTTAACTATAAAAGCTCTTTAAAGTCTAGTAGCACAAATCCTTGCAGCTATAATGTGTAGCAGTGGCCAGTGGGTATTATAGATGAATTTTTAAATTCAGCTTAACATGTGTACTTTAACTTACTTTTCATCATTTTGTATGTCATGAGTGGAGCTTTCAGTGTCAGAACTCTGGTCTGCGATGTTGTCGAAGATATTATCATCCATAAAATCCTCCATTTGTTCCTCCTCCCCACACTGAACACCAACATCACAGGTCTCGCACTTCTCAGACATGTCTACCTGAATTCCTAAAAAAAGGTGTAATGTTTTATATTTGTATCCCATGATATAAGACTCTTCAATCTTAATATAACAGACATGGACCCCCCCCCCATTTAATTAAGACAAACAATAAACTTACACCCTTGGCTCTGTGATCAGAAAAAAAGTTTTGATTTACAACATCCACAACACACTACTTTACCTATACTTCTGTAGCTCTCTCTTTTCAATCCCAACTGTGTTCCCCTCGACTGTTTTTTAGGGGGGTCATCAACAGGAAAGTCTACAGTTTCATCTGTACATACAGCCTATAAAAATTGCTTTAACTCTATTAAAAATTTAAAAGTGTCAGCATGAAACTAGCAAAAATGGTCAGTGCTCCAAGTTGCGACCAAAAAATTGATTTTGCGACTAGAAATGAAAACACACTTTCATTTTCGCGACTGAGAAAATTTGGGCTGGAAACGTCCAATTTTTAAGATCGGGATCGAAAATTCTTTTGTAAAGATTCTCTATCAAGAAAATGTTTGTAGACATATACTTTAATACACTTTACAAAGCTTTGCATGGACTTAAATCACGTAATGTTATGACAGCATGGCACTTTTTAAGATCAGACCTTGTTATTGAAGCATTTGATCAATTGCTTGCATATCACAATGAATCATGATTGTATTATCATGCTAATAAAGAGTGTTTTGGCGGCATTTATAATGACTGTGTAATGGGTTAGGTACGTAGTAGTAAGTAAACATGACAAACAGCATGCAAAGTCCTGTCTAAACAGCTGTCAAGCTTGTATTTTCATTTGAAAAAATTTTATTCCTGTAATCAGATTACTTGTGTTCTTCTGTACAACTATAAGGGTACATGTATTCAATAAAAATATTTCATTCAACCTAGCAAATTTTTATAGTCACAGTAGTAAGTAACTTATGATATAATAAAGACATAATACTTATCCTTATTTAAATTATCAAGTTTTATTCACAAATTGTATATTTTTATGGCGAGTGAAATATTTGTTTATGGAGAACAGAAATTCTGAAATGGCGACCAAAAAAATTTTTAGGTCACCATTTTGCGACCTGAGAGCAAGTGTGACTTGGAGCACTGATGGTTTTAGAAATGAAGCTTATTATTATTATATAATCTATACTTTTAAGAGTGAATTTTACAAGGCAAAAACTCTATTATAATGAGTTGGATCTGCAATTTATCTATTAAATATGTCAATAACTTACTGTATCCTGTGCTTTATTTGGCTCAAGTGAACATACAACTTGATGTGGCATGTTATTGGAAACCTGTAAATAGTGCAGTTCTTTAAATAACAAAGTAAAGGTATTAAAATTAACACAACTCTTAAATTTATATTTTAGGCATACGCTATATTAGATTCAATCTTAATTAGAATATTTTTTTTAGATTTGCTCACATACTTGCTTCATTAACGATGTTAGTGTAGCTTCACTAGCGATGTTAGTGTAGCGAGTATGCTAGAAGCGAGTCCACTAGAGGATTTACAACCTAATTCAAATTAGATTGTATTTAATTTTACTATCTAGGATATCAGCTATGGGATATTCCTTTCACAATCTTTAAATCTAATAAATGCTGCTTGCAGTAAACCAGTATTCTAGTGCATCAACATTTAGAACTTGTCATTTTGGTATTGATGCACTCCAATTATAAAACTTGACCAACACTGAACATATTCAAACAAAAAGTTTGTGAGCAATTTGCAATTGCTTTATCAATCATGAATCAGATCAGATGACAGATGGGAGAAATATATGTCTGTTTTAAATCTCCAGATAATTTATCTTTTACTTTATTAATATTTTTCCTATTGCACACTCAATCAATCATATTGGACTTACAGTGGAAGCACCTGCTTGTGACAACCTTTCACAGACTTCTAGGTTTACAGTTTCAGTGTCATGAGTGTGTCCCGATAACGCGCCATCAAACAACTGTTAAAGAAATCAATCATTACTTATCTTTGGAGTTTCTACTTAAAATATATAAGTCTCCATTACGTTTTGTATGTAAATGTATTTTTTCATTCATTGAAGTTGATATCTCATCTAAATTTGGGTACTTGTGACATGCATGGATATTGAACCCTGCGAACATGTTTATCCTACATTTCAAAATACTTTATTTTGTCTTACCCTTGATATATTAAGCTTTTGTACAGCCCGTCGTTGTTGTTCAGGCTTTGACGATGATGGGGAACGGATGGTTGGTACAGCCCCAGGCCTGAGTGTCAGCTTTTTCTTAAACCCACTCCGCCATTGTTGGTAACCCTCGAAGTCTGATGGGGCTATAAAGTGGTCTCCGCAAATAACTGATGTATTTACCCCACGCTTCCAATCTTTCCGTGTGGAGGAAACGAACCTGTCCCACTTTTTTCTTACATTTAGGTCTGATGGGAACTCGTGCAGGGATGAATTAATGTTGGTATTACTGCACCCACCAACCACACATCTTCGCACCATCTTTCCTCGTGTTCTTGGTGTGACGTCACATCCGATCTCTGGAGGCGCGATTTACGGAACGAGCCGAAGATTTCACCGGATTACAATTTTCTTATTTTAACAAAAAAAAAACACTAAAAAATCTAGTTTTTGAATGTTATATACTTAAAGAATTGACCAATAAATATATATCATTAATATACGGAGAAAAAACTCATATATAAAAAATACGCAAAAAGTGCCAGGACCCGCTCTTTAAATAGCGAAAATTTCAACTTTTCTTTTTTGAAAGTTTTTTAGCATCAGATTATAGCATCTTACTCGTAGTTTCGAAATATGTCAGTCCCACCGGAAACAAAAACGACAACTTCCGGTTATAAGAGAAAAACTGCATATTTTCAGTATTTTTCTTTCCCATAAATATTTTTTATAGATAAAGTTTTCGAAATGATTTTCAAAAAATATGTTATTCAGACTGCAAATGACTACAGTAACGCCAAATATCTTTGGAAAATTCACTTCCGGTCGCGTGATTTCCTGTTCTCAAAAATGAATATTTCTTATAGCTATATCTCTGAAACGGTAAGAGATGTAGACACCAAAATTATAGGAGTGGTATATCTTGACGAAAAAGGAAAAACATATGGGTAATGATTGTCCGCCGTCACTTCCGGTCGCCACAGGCAGTGGTAAAAAAATCGGAAATTTCATTTTTTCTTTTATGGAACGTTTATTGCATCACATTATAGCGCTTTATTTGTAGTTTCAAAATATATCAGCTCCACCGGAAACAAAAACGACAACTTCCGGTTATAAGAGAAAAATTAAATAATTTGAATATTTTCTTTCCAATATATATTTTTTATAGATAAAGTGTTTGCAACTGTCTTGGATATGTTATTCAGACTGCAAATGTCTACAGTAACATCAACTATTTTTTTATAATTCACTTCCGGTTGCGTGTGATTTCCTGTCCTCAAAATGAGAAATTATTATAGCTAGATCTCTTAAACAGTAAGAGATTAAGAAACCAAACTTTGACAAGTGGTATTTCCTGATGAGTTAGCAATTTCATCGTGGATAAGATCGTCTGTCGTCACTTCCGGTCGTCACAGGGAGTGATCAAAGAAGTCCAAAAATTCAACTTTCCCTTATGGAAACTTTTTTAACCATATAATAGTATCTTATTTGTAGTTTTGAAATAAGTCAGTTACACCGGAAACAAAGAAAACAACTTCCAGTTATAAGTGAAAAGCTTCATAATTTGAGTATTTTTCTTTCCAGTAAATATTTTTTATAGATGCAGTATGTGTCTATACATCCCTGGCCAGAATACCTCTTACTAAGGTCCGCTGTGTCTATACATCCCTGGCCAGAATACCTCTTACTAAGGTCCGCTGTGTCTATACATCCCTGGCCTGAATACCTCTTACTAAGGTCCGCTGTGTCTATACATCCCTGGCCAGAACACCTCTTACTAAGGTCCGCTGTGTCTATACATCCCTGGTCAGAATACCTCTTACTAAGGTCCGCTGTGTCTATACATCCCTGGCCAGAATACCTCTTACTAAGGTCCGCTGTGTCTATACATCCCTGGCCAGAATACCTCTTACTAAGGTCCGCTGTGTCTATACATCCCTGGCCAGAACACCTCTTACTAAGGTCCGCTGTGTCTATACATCCCTGGCCAGAACACCTCTTACTAAGGTCCGCTGTGTCTATACATCCCTGGCCTGAATACCTCTTACTAAGGTCCGCTGTGTCTATACATCCCTGGTCAGAATACCTCTTACTAAGGTCCGCTGTGTCTATACATCCCTGTCAGAATACCTCTTGCTAAGGTCCGCTGTGTCTATTCATCCCTGGCCAGAATACCTCTTACTAAGGTCCGCTATGACCCACCAACAAAGAGTCATGTGATAGTTTCATTATCTGGTCCCGAAACTCTGCAGGAACAAACAACTGTGTATACACCTTGTCTTGTCCTTCAGTGCGAGTGGTGTATTGTCTGTACGTAAGTTCATTTTTCTTTAACCAACTCACCTTACCATTTTTTTCATCTGAGTACATTTTCACGTACCCTTTTCAGAGAAACATCCTGCTCTTGTGCATTTCTAATTTTCAATGGATCGAGATCCCCATAGATGATGGCTGGTACTTTTAGCTGAGCGTATAGTTTGCTCCTGCTAGGGTCAGGGATTCTGGTGTTAGGGTGGGGGCTATATTGATTATATAGTGAAAATACATTAATCTTTGAAAGTTTTCTTCTCTGCTCTTGGGTATTAAGCAGATGAACTTCCGATATACTTATGATTATCAAGGGACCTAATCTTCCAGAAATCTAAATTTCAAGGCCCAAGGGTCAGGAGTAACATTGGAGGGGGGGGGGGGGGTGTACTTATATACTGAAAGTGGATGAATTGTTTGAGATCTGCTCCTTGGTATTAATTAATTATTTTTTAAAAGCAATGGTGTCTTTTCAAAAGTTGGGCAATGTGTGGATCTAAGCCTATTGATCAGGGGTTCATATGTGAAAAGCGAATTAATGATTATTGCTGAATTTTACTGATTACTTGATTACTTTGTTCCCCTTCCCTGCCTATACCGGGACCGGTATTAAGTAAACAAACTAAGCAACTGTAAAGTGTATTGTTATGATGATCAATGGTGTCTCTTTGTAAATTGTGAATGCCATAGAATCTGGCTTAAAACATCAATTTAATCACTGTTAATGCTCGGGTGACCTATAAGGCCCACGGGCCTCTTGTTTTAAATGGGATTAATGTATGGATATCATGAAAATATGGGAAAAATGGCGTCGGAAGGACAAATGGCGAAAAGACAAAAATTGAAGAAGACGAAGGAAGTGGATATATTCACGAGTTGTCGTCTGTAAAAACCAGAGCGAGAAATACGAAGTATTTTGATGGAAAGTTACAAAAATTAAATATTGTATGGACGGTTTTGACAGCTTTGGTTTCTCTGGTTTCCCAGTGAGCCTACTCTTTTCCAAACTCCAGAAAAAAGAATTGTATGTGCCAAAGGAGAAGCATCGAGGTAATCGACTGTATCCATTAGGAAACCTGGACGTAGAAAGCAGTTAGAAATGTATCGGTCGGAGGGGTGTTAAAAGTCCACCCTGTGTCCCGAAAACTTTAATGTTATCTCCTAATGCAATTAAATTTGTTTATTATATTTTTAATATTCGAAGATTTGTTCAATTCATCATTGGTGATAAAATCTTCTGACAGCAAAAGGAAAGAAATCACCATAGAATCAATGGAAGGCACCGCAAGTAAACAAACTGTAGGGGAACCATTCTGATAAATGGCCTCCACAGAATGAGGTTTTGCAATTTACCGCTTACTTCATAATGGACCAAGTTCCTCTACACATTTAGACAAATGCAAAAGGCAGTGCATGTTTAGTGTCATGTATCTTTCTCCATACATTGAACTGAACGCGTACAAAGTATGAAAGCAATACCTTACTTTTCTCCAAATCTTCAGGTGTAATACAATGTAGTATGTAGACAAAAGAGGCAAAGTGATGAAATCATTTTTTCTTCGAGGATGTCACATTGAATTGAAAGAGAATGAAGAGCCATGTTCTCAGTTCTGGCTATTTCCAATATTTATTGTGAATCAATATTGTTCTAGGAACTACGAAGGTGTTTTGATTCAGTCCAGGCATGAATAAAAAAACTGATATGTTGGATGAAATTGAAAATATGTCTTTTCTATTACTTCCATTTGTCCAAAAGTTTACCAACACTTTTGTAACACCAAGTAACACCCAAATCAATGCTGTACAACATTTCTTCTGTTTCCAGCTTCAACAGCATCACTAGCGCATTTATCTGCTGTTCTCTTACTTGGATGACCGTTCACGGTAGCAAAGCTTGCTCGTGATCAGGTCGTGATTCGCATCTCGGCACTTTGAAGTGAAAGTTGCGGGTCCTTCGGAAAAAAAAACCGAGGTCCGATGTCAGCGTCAGGCGCTGGCACAAATAAATGGCCCTGAGTGCCGAGTAAAGGTCAAAGTGTGAAGCCCTTCATGGGCATACGGCGACGTCTCCATATGAGTGTAAAATTCTCGAACGTTATATACAATCATTCAATGCACACTGTACCCCTTTAGCAGCATCCTGAATGCAGAAATCGTATAGATATACTGTCAATTTAACTGGTTGCAATTAATGACTAAGCTCTTTGCTGGGAAATCAGCAATACCAGATATCCATTTGAAAGTCTTCCAAAAGCCTAGAATCTTATTAAGATGAATGTAATGAAAATTGATTTATAAAAAAAACATTTTCAAGCTTGATTTTGATGCATTTCAACTTAAATATATATTTTCGGAGTTATCCTTCCTCTCTGAGGAAGAAAAAGAAATGGCGGCCTACATGTCAGCACGACTGGTCCACTAAATACGGCACTGTTCGAACAAGGTGAAGTCTTGATAGATGAGGAGGAAGACGATAGTAGTTCACACAAGGAGCTTTCAGAAGAAAAAGGAACAGAAGATAACGAAATCAGTGAGTTAACACAAATGTCTGAACACGATGAGAACAATAGTCAACCTGGCCATGATTATGATTTGCAGCAATCAGACATACAGAAATTAAACACAGAGCTAGAAAATCTTCCCCCAATTTTCGCTTACTACAAGTACTGAAATTCATGTGTACATGTATCCGTGCAACACAAAAAGCCAATCAATCCTCAAACAAAGAAGAAATATGACAGAGTTATGATTTGTAACGGAGTAAACTCTTTGTAATCTGAAAAATTCAGTCTTCATATCAACATCTGGTTATGTCAATTTAAACCAAGGAAAACACCATAATCACATCATAATCATACGTAACACTTCCTGATATTCAATCCGTAACAGCCAATTTCAATGCATTTGCTATACTCATCGTGTTTATCTCTTCTGGACTGCAACCATACATTCATTTACTAATTATAAAGCAATATTTCATTGTAATGCAAGGCATTGGGATAATGGTAACTTTTCGGTTAATAATCTTCTAATCGATCAGGAATGAGCTCTGAACATATGTACATACAAAAAGATATAAAAAGATATATATGCATATATTTTTTTTATTTTTTCCTTTATCCACTTTTAAATCTTGATAGAATGCAAAATACTTTGGTCTTATATAATTAATGTTTTCTCTTGCAATATACTATTCATTAAAATCCCCTTTTCACTCAAAAATATCTCAACCTTGTCTCTTTGTCTTCATAATTACTAATTAAGACACTGACAGAGAAGCCTCGCTCGCCCACAAGCAACAGCAACAGGATCGGTCAGAGACACCATCTCTCTTACTTGGGTATCAAGATCTGCAACCTACTGCCAGCAAAGCTCTTTCAGAAAGTCCTTGCATTTTGTCCTACTTATTTTCTTCTCATTAATAATACTCATGCACTAAATAATAAATCAAATTTGAACACACATAGTACAAATCGAGATTTAAAGTGTATGTACATGCTCATAACATAATATACAGTTTATTCACACACACAAAAAAAATATCACAACAGAACACTTTTACCTTAAAAAAATTATACAGCACTTGTATTTCCTTTTTTTTGTACAAATTTGAATTTGTTAAAAATACATCAAATTTATTTATTACAAATTAAAACATGAGTATTTAGCCACTTCTTTTTAATTATTTCCCAAATTGCCCATTTCTGCTCGGCTGTAACTTCAACAGGCTTTATCTCTTCTGGATTTTCTGTTTGATCGATTTCTTCTCATACTCTGTCTTTTCGATCTTTTCGTTTTTAAAGTAGCAGCTTTTGTGTCCAATATTTTAAACGCCTTAGTTACTAATGTTAATATGCGGACCGCCAACTTAGGTTTGCAGTTTCATAGATAGTGTCATCATCTGAGGTGTTTTCAAATTCTGATGACATGAAATCAACACGTATGACTTCCTCTACCTTCTTTTTCTTTTCTTCATTCCAAGTTGATTTCTGTTTTAAGGCAGAACGCCTAGCCTCTAATTTCTACAACATATACACACAAGTATATTATATAATATATATGGGAAATATCCAAAAAAAATTCATAAATTTTAAGTTTTTAAAATTTTCCAGGATATGTGCTCTTAGATCAGAATTTGTACATATATAAAGTTAACTAGTACATCAAAATTTGAGTCAATAAAATTAAACTAAATAAAGAAGTGAAGTAGGAGTAACACATAACTAAGTATCGACAACTGACATAATTTTAAACCATTTTCATTAATTTTTTTCCAACTACAAGTTTTCAAAATTTTTGCAACTATCGACTCCATCAATTAGATGTATGCCCTTTCACACACATCGATGCGGTTTGATGATCAAAACTCATTTTCATTGTTTACTTTATAAATTTCCCGGGCGACAATTGATGGTTAAATAAATGTTTTCTTGTTTCTTTCTTAAAGAAGATCCCGGAGACAAGCGTAAGATAAAGGTCCACGTCTCCAGAGAAGGAATTATTATGCACAAGAAGATCACCAAGCGGCGGCAATTGAAAGGAACAGCAAGAGTAGAAATGAAGAAAAGGGTAGAAAGAGAGAGAGAGTATCCAATCCATACTATGGAAACATTTACTCCTTATCTGATATTGAGATGCAAGCTGGCAATCTGACCATTGCACAAAGCAAACTATCTTCGCTAGCCAGGCGTCCGATTCGTTTCCCCCATCTCCTCCTTGGCAGATTTAGCCAGGTTTATAAGCTTTCAAATCCTCGTGCTTTGACATTCCAGGGCATCCAATGAAATTGCTCCTAACAAATACATTTGGTTTGAATAATGGCAGCGCTGAGTGTTGACTTATGCTGTCGTCTTTGCTTCGGAATTTGCCCCCAAAACAAAGACGAAATATATTTTGAGAAACTTTCAGATTTTTTGCCCAACTTCTAGAAATTCTAGATAATGTTCCGTGACCGAACGATGAGAGGAGCAACTATGTTTGTGGCACGTGCTGGAATAAACTGAACAGACTGGCAAAAGTGGAAGACGACATAAAAACAAAAATTGAATCGCTAATAGCTGATAGGTACGATTTAATTAGAAACTTACGATAAAAATATCAAGGTGACATATCAGTAGAGTAGCCCAAAATATGGACACTGAAATCAAAAAACCATAACATTGTGCATTTGCCAACATTCAAATGATTGAAATTTGTTTAATGTTTTAAGCTAGATGCTAAGGCATTCACAATTTTCGTCTTTATCCAGTTAGTTTATTTAAAACCTAGGAGCAGAGAAGAATATTTTAAAAGATTTAATGCATATTCACTATATAATCAATAGAGCCCCGCCCTAACATCAGAACCCCTGACCCTTGGGCCATAAAATTCACAATTTTGGTAGAGGCACTCTTGCTCATCATTACTATGAACTTAGTTAGTTTATTTAACACAACACAGAAGAAGATCCATTTCCATATAATGGTAGCCCCGCCCTAACACCAGAACCCCTGACCCTGAGGCCATAAATTTCACAATTTTGGTAGAGGACGCTCAATCATCCGTTTGACTGCTTGATGTCCGGGAGTAAAGATTTTTAAAGATTGCACTAATTTGAGTGGTTTTTGACCCCCCAGGCCGCAGGGGGGCGGGGACCACGAATTTCACTTTTTGTTTCCCTTCAGATGCTTTATGCCAAATTTGGTTGAAATTGGTTCAGTGGTTTCAGAGAAGCTGAAAATTTTTAAATGTTAACGCACGACGGACAACAGACGACGACGGACAAAAACGGATAGCAATAGGTGACCTGCAGTTAAGGCTTGACTATTGATCACTGTCTCAGATGCTCTAAAGCATAGTATTTGTCGCTGTAACGGACCTGTATCTTAAAAGATATGAACAAAATATTTATTATCAATTTATTATCAATAAAAGTTTTGCTAAGACTTTGATTATGAAAAATTATGTGTAACGTTTTGCCACTGAACAAAGGTGTGAGCCTCATCTACAACGATGACTTTGAATTTATCTCTTAAAATGTAAACCTCATCTCTCTATGTCCGTCGCCAACAAATGCCTCTGGGCTGCCAAAGATAAACTGAAAATATCCCTCATTTAAGGCTTCTTCTTCACAGGGATCCCGCCCTATATCAGTTGAGGTGAAACCTAATTTGGACAGTCTCTCCGTCAGTTCATTGTACACATTATCTTAAGCATGGACACGTTAATCATCCAGATCAAGAATAAGCATAATTTTGGTCCAACGGAAATCGTTCATAAAATTCTAAATTCTTCTGAGAATATTTCGCGGATTTCTCTAAAACTATGAAAAAATGACGTCAGGGTACAATTCGTAACGGTCAAACAAGATGTGGGCGATAGAGGAAAAAGATGTTTAGTTTGTTATGAAAAATAATATCAAAATGCGGTTTTCCTGAAGAAATTTTGGTATAGGCACTCTTGTTCATCATAACTATGTATGTAGTTTGTTTATTTAATAATCAGGAGCAGAGAAGAGGATTTTCAAAGAAAGTATATATTTTCGCTATATTAGCGCCACCCTAGCACCAGAACCCCTGGAAAATCGATCGAGGGTCGTTTCTTATCACCATGGCCTATGTAGACCTAGACCCCTGTATTAAACAAATTACTTTTCCACAGGTTAAGCACTGTAAGAACAACCTTGAAAAGGATAAATATTACTTCTACACTAATGTTGGAGCCATTTACACTGTCCGCCTCACAGATCCCTAGAAGGTTAGAAATTCCTACACTTTATTCCCAAAAATAAATTCAGGAGCCCAATATCTTGGTATTTTATTTCTCGTGAAAGAGGAATGAAATTTGGAAGACTTTTTTACTACTCCTAAAGTTTACAGCTGAAAACAATAAACTCGCTAAATGCAGGTCACGTCTGGCTTTTTATTGATATTTTGCAAAGTTTTTCAATCCTGCTTCAGTTACCCCCCCCCCCCCTCCCACACACACACCACCACCACCACCATCAAAAAAGAAAGATAAAGAAAAACACGTAAATTAACAACTGTTGGTAATTACGAGGTGACAATTTTAAAATATTTTAAATTCCTATAGTAAAAAGGATATGGAAATAACGAACAGTATTCAATCTCAACGTCCATACACATATAACAAGAGTTCACATAACACGCCGTCTGGCTAACACGAGTTCACACAATATGCAATCTCGCTAACATGAGTTCGCACAACACACTATCACTCTAACACCAGTTCACACGACAAATTTTCAGGACAAGTTCACACAACACACTGTCAAGCTAACATAAATTCACACATCATGCTGTCTCACTAATAAGAGTTCACACAACACGCTGTCTCGCTAACATGAGTTTACACAACACGCAGTCTCGCTAACACGAGTTTACACAACACGCAGTCTCACTAACACGAGTTTACACAACACGAAGTCTCGCTAATACGAGTTAAATCAACACTCTGTCTAGCTAACACAAGTTTACACAACACACTTACACTTTATACACGATTTCACACAACACGATTTCACACAACACGATGTCCCGCTAACACGAGTTTACGCAACACATCGTCAAGCTAACAAGAATTCACACAACCTACTGTCAGGCTAACACAATTAAGTTCACAAAACACACTGCCTAGCTAACACAAATTCATACAACACACTGTCTCGTTAACACAAGTTCACACAACACACTCACATTGCTGAGTTTAAAGTAAAGGTCTACCCTAATTTGAAGAGGTTTAACACTAATATATCTTTATAAGCAAAGAGCTTCAAATTTAAGACAAAAACATTTATGCAGTAATGTTCCTTAACATGCATCTGGTATATAAAGTGAACGAGACCTTAAAACCTCACAGTACATGTTTACTTAGCTAAGTAAAGGTCTAAATTGATGCTATTCAACAATATCAACAGTCTCGTTTAAAGTCATCATTTCGTAAATTCTATGGTCGATACAATGACCTTGTCAGCAAATACAATTTATCATTGAATGAAATGCTGTTTGACGTTTTTCATACCAATTGTTAGTCCATTATTTATACACTGAATTGACCACGGATTTTTTCCGTAATGTCCTGATTATGACAACGAGCACACGGCGGTTGTGGTCGGCAGGGGATGCTCACTCCTCCATGGCACCTGATCCCACCTCTGATGTTTCGGAGGTCCGTGTTTGCTCTGCTCTTATTTTGTATATTTGTTTAATGGACGTTGAGATTGAATATTGTTCGTTATTTCCATATCCTTCTTCCAACCAGTTTTAATTTTCCAGAGATGGTCACAGATTTTGTTGTAGGTGTTCTATTTAGCACTGCAGGTCTACTAAAAGTATGATATTTTGAAATGGCTGCAGCCATTCAGATGGCTGAAACATTTTGTTCCCGGACAGTTTAAAGGGATTTTGCAACATCTTTAGGGCTATTTTTCTTTTCATTCTCTCACCCTCTTCAAAAATGGCTTAAAGTAATTTTTAATGGACATGCTGAATCTTTGACTTTTCTGCTCGTTCTCGAGGGCCCAGCCCATACTCAGAGAACTTTTTTGTCCCTGATGTCTTCACAGCATTACATGATTCAGCTTAGTGTTGTTTTATTTTGGCGAATGATGGCACTTTTGTTTGTTGTGTTCTCCAACAAGCAAGTGATCGGTCAATTAAAATACTTCTTATCCTCTTCATTTTTGTCTGAGGTTATCGAATATAGTAACAGGTCAACTTGTGCAATACAATGCCTTATTTAGTTTGCATACTCGAACTTTTACGTTAAGATTAACACTGCAATAAATTTTATAGTCTTGAATATTTATAACATTTATTGCAAAATTCAATTGGCAAAAGTGCGCTCGCGGACTCTTTATCTTTTATCTCAAGCTCCCCAGGATATATCGTGTCGACGTAGGAATGGAAATTATCATTATTAATTGACAATACGTCGTCGATATATCTAAATGTCGAGTTGAAAGCCACAGCAAGTGCTCAAGAATGAGTGCACTTAAGTACGTCATTTGGAACCTTTTTGGCTACCCATTCTAAGCCTAACATTACAATATATCGCTAAATTAATCTATAATTAATATGCATGTATATGCTTTTGGTATTTATTTCTAGAATTTTTTGTCAAACATATTTTTATAATTACAAAAACATTGGATTTGTTAAAATAGAAGCGGCGAATCCGACGAACTATATTAGAAATTGGTATGGCCTTATTTCATTTTCAGCCGGGGCTTATTGCTCAAAGAGCAATTGCCGGCTTATGTGATCTTGTTCAAGGCAGGATGTTAACCCCATAGTCGCCATTTCAAAGTTACGTGCAAAAATATAGTTCTTACTCTCATGCGCTTTTGTGATAATAGAAACGCTAAATAAAGCAAAAAAAGAGAAGTTAAATTTATAATATAGAAAATAAACATTAGTAGTAATGACTTTGAAAACTTCAAAAATCAAAGAACATAGTTCATTAGCGTAAGGATTTTCGATAATCAGTGTTACCGTAGTTCTCTACACATACGAGGTAAAGCAGGAGAGGAAACCAGACTGGCCTGTTTGTTTTCATTCAGCTGCGGTACTAGATTAATTATGATTATGACAAAAGCGGACCGTGGGCCGGTATTAGGATTGAAAAACTCATGCCAGTGTCTTATTATTTAAATTTATAGTTTTAAAATACTTTTTCATCAACATATAAAAGTGATTCATGTAGGAAATTCATTCTACTCTGTAAATGAGCCCAGCTCTCTGTACTTCTGAGTACTTTGATTAAATGAAATGTTCACAAGAACCAAAAATGAATTAAACTGTATTTCATCTCCTTACATTTTCTTTCTTTCAGATGAATTCATCACTGTAGGACTGTTCCAAAACAGAAAGTGGAAATCTGATTACAGAATTTATAACTTTTAAGGTTCTTGGTGTTCTCCCATAAATAAATTACAAGAAACAAAATGGTAATGTATTTACTGCTGCAATTTGCCATGCCACCAAAGCCAAAGTTTAAGACTCGAAAAAGGCACCACCATACTACCAAATAAAATTACAAGAAACAAAACGACAGGAGAAGTGTTGCCAGATGATGATGAGACACTGCTGGTACATCTATTGCCACAACTTGCCCGTCTAAATCAGCTAGTGACAATTCTATCCAATCTAGCCCCTCCTTCAGCGTCTACGTCTTCCCGAACTGTGTCTTCCGCTGGTTCTTCAGATTCCCCGATCTGCTCAATAATGTATTGTTCTACATCTAAGTCTCTTCTATCTAGCTGGACCTCAAACAGTCTACCATCTTATTCTTCATCAAGAAAGACCAAAGCCACCAAAAGACCCCATCTAAGCGTAATGCAGGAAAATCAACAAGGCTATAACAAATATATAATGACAAAAATTCCCAAACTTCTCGTGGCCCTTGTAGTAAGCTCGGATGAATCAGAATCTGATTGATTGTAATGAAATGGTTTTACCCTTTCTCCAAGTCTTCTTGAGAATAACTCTGTCTCACATCGGGGGTATGTTATGGCAGCACATGGACCAGAATTCGGCGAATTAAGATTTTTTTTATAATTATGTAACTCTAAATAAATCGGAAAAGTCAAGCATAAAACTATTGTTATAAATATGCATTCTACAGACTTCAAGGGACTTATACTACATGAAGCACTTCAACACGACGTCACCACGTGACGTCTATAATCCTTAATGAAAAAGTGAAAAGTTTAACACTACTCCGGGGATAATTAATTTCAATTTGTACTATTAATTATGTAATTATTCAACACAGGTCTGTCCCCGTGGGGATCCGGGTTAGAAAGGGTCCTCAGTACCCCTTTGCTTGTCGTAAAAGGCGACTAAATGGGGCGGTCTTTCGGATGAGACCGTATAAACCGAGGCCCCGTGTCACAGCAGGTGTGGCACAATACAGATTCCTCACTGCTCAAAGGCCCTGAGTGCCGAGCAAAGGCCTAAATTTGCAACCCTTCACCGGCAATTGTGACGTCTCCATATCAATGAAATATTCTAGAGAGGGACTTAAACAATATGCAATCAATCAATCAACACTTTCTGACGAAACCTTCCCAAAATTTTTACATTTTGTTCATAACATTGAAAAAAAAATGCATCAGAAGTGTGATGAAAAGACCTTGATTAATTTCTTTTTTAAAAAAGTTCATACACAAAAAACTGGACTCGCCAAGAAAAGTGGGATCAAAGAAAAGGTCAAATAATATTGATACATTTGAATGCACTTCAATATATATCAGCAAATGAAGTTTGATACAAATAATTTGAATACTTTCTTCAAAACAATTTGAACTGAAGGTCAAAAGAAAGGTCAAGGTTGTTCTTGTTGCCCATGATTTTGTCTTGATACATACTACTATAAATATAAAAAATACAAGAGGCCCATGGGCCACATCGCTCACCTGCAAAGCTTTGAACATTCTGTTCTTCACCGGATTTCCCCTTTGTTATACATAATGCATCCCCACCCTACCCAACTGATCATTTTTCCTATATATTTCTATGTAAAACTTTGATACCGCATTGTGGCCCCACCCTTCTCCTGGGTGTCATGATTTGAACAATTTAGAATCTACACTATACCAGGATGCTTCCACATAAGTTTCAGCTTTACTGACCCAGTGGTTCTTGAGAAGATTTTTTAATGACCCCACCCCTTTTTTTGTCTTCCCTTGATTATCTCCCCTTGCGAGGGGATATGTCCCTTTATTTTAAAAAATCAAATTCCCCTTCACCCAAGGATGCTTTGTACCAAGTTTGGTCAAATTGGGCCAGTGGTTCTTGAGAAGAAGTCGAAAATGTGAAAAGTATACAGACGGACAGACAGACGGACAGACAGCTAGACAGACGGACGGACGACGGACAAAATGTGATCAGAAAAATGATTAAAATATGTGATCATAAAAATGACTAGAATATCTTGGAAAGGTAAAAAAAAAAAATTGATGTTGCATAGTTCTCATCAATATGTCTAAGCATATAGGGTTAAATAAAAAATCCTTTGAAACTGCATTAGCTTAAAGCAAAGTGTGACAGATGGAAAAAGCAAACATGGCAGCTCTATTCATGGTCTTTAATAATAAAAAGTTCAACCTGTACATATAAATTTCATACATGAAACCTGGAGTTGTCGCGAAAAATTGCACTTAAACATAGTATTTTACAAATCCTAACTACACATTTGTCACAATTCTTGTGTATACAAAGTTATATTACAAGACACCCATGCTTTGTTTTTGATCACTTCAACCTAAACGGGAGGGGATAAAACTAACGTATTGTCCAAACTGGTCAGGATATTTGTCACGGATGGACCAAACACAACAACTGGGAATTACCCGGCGAACACCAACTCCGAGTCGTCCATGCTGCCATAAGATATACTGCCGATAGGCAGTATACCTCTTTCCTTTGTTGAAGTCTTCATCTTAAGGCAGGACCAAGACGTCTTGCCTATACATTTGAGCAATTGTTAATACCAGCTCGTCCAGAATTAACAGGTGGAAGTCCTACAGTAAAATTTATATTCATATAGTTTTGAGATTTTTTTTTTTCATTATGAACACTCAGTGACATATACCAGTACTACATATATGTGATTTTAAAAATGTAAATGAAATAGAAATATATCTCACCGGTAACTGTGACATGCATTGATTAGGCTGTCTGCCACAACACACTCTTTCTACCTGTGTTGGCATATCACGGCACTTAAGGCATGAGCACCAACTAGGACTCTCTTCATCAGGTGAAGGGTGAAATCCTCCTCGTGGAGCTTCTTGCTCAATGATATCCAACAACAGACTTGGGTGCTGCTCTCCTGTCTTTAGAAGCAATTCTTTTCTTCCTTCATCGCTCATTTGTTCCACACGTGCCTGCAAGTACACACATATATATTAGTACACTAGTACTTTATTTATTTATAAAAATATACAAATGAAGTACATAATTCAACTGACTAGTTATACTATCAATCTTTTTAAAAGAAATTGTACATACTCGGTACATAAATTAGAAATGCTATGTTGTGTAAACAATCAAAATACTTCAAAACATTTTACTTATTCGTAGATTTCTCTGCCTCTCCTGCAGTGTAGCTGCAGCTTCATCTCCTCTGTGTTGACGTTGTCTGTCTCTTCTTGATCCTCTTCCTCCTCGGAGACCTCGAGCTCCACGTCCACCCCTTGTTCCCCTTCTGCCTGCTGGTCTTCCTCTACCCCTCCCCCTCATAGCTCCACGCCCAACAGGGCTTGAAGTTGAGCTCGAATCTGGACTGGAAGGTGCACTGGAACTTATGTAAAATGTAAACAGCATTTGCTGCATATTTCGCGCATAAAAATATTGGTTTTGTACTTAAGTATGGCAATATTAATATAATTCATATCATACTTTGAAATTTTAGGGGAGGGGTCACACACATGTATGCCTACCTTAAATCCACCACTGTATACTTTGTTTTAATTTATCGGGAAGTATAATTCTTTGACAGGAAAATTTATCTTTTGTGGTGTTCAAAAATTGACTTGTATTTAAAGTGATTCATCACATCTACCGAGTGCACATTGTCATGTTGTTCAACTGACTACAAGTATCCAGTCTAGTAATCTGATTTTAAATATTAAGTTTTAAAATGGGGAGCGAAGCGAGCCAAAAAAAATTCTGAATTGAAGATTCTGAGGCTAAATTACACGGAAATAGAAAGGTATTTTCACAATATTTAAATATCATAAGACAAGGTCAGATTATTTATTTTCTTTGCATAGGAGGACAGATTATTTATTTTCAGTATTTTCAGGGACAGATTATTTATTTCCAAAATCTGCCAGCCCCCCCCCCCCTCCCTCAGAATCAAATGGTCGTCCCCTAAAGTATTTATTCTGTAAGTTCTACACCCAAGTGTATATTTATATATTCGGACTGACTGATTGTTTTACTTGAACTTTTTGTTTGCTTACGTACTTCATTAAAAATCTTAAAAAAAACCCATTGAACGTTGTTGTGTTATACTTTCGGACTCATTCACTTGATTTGCGAATGGGTGTGACGTAGATATCGTCACCTGTTGAAAATTACCTTCCATTTAAAGCAGTGGTCTCACCTGTTGAAATGTACAAAGCTACTACAAGCCTAAACTATGGAACGCCGGGACTGTCTTATATGAAGATTAAATATTATATGCAGTGCTTCCTTTATTATATGCGGTACTATTTTTATTATATGGAGTAGTTTTTACTTTATATTGTGTACAACCTCCATTATATACAGTACTTCTCTCATTATATGATGTAGATTTGTCATTATATTATGTACATCTATCATTATATGAAGTGCTTTTAACATTATATGCGGTAGTTCTAACATTATATACAGTAAACACAACAATATATTATGTACTTCTCACATTATATACAGTACATTCATCATTATGTGTAGTATTTCTGTTATTATGATGATGGTGATCATTAAATATTATGTCCGGTCCAGTTAGCATTCCGTGCGGTAGATTTTGCATTTCGTTATGATGTAGACACAGTGTTATATGCGGCGCTTTCTTCTTTATGATGATGATCTTTCGGAAGCTACCCTTCGGAACCCCCTCTGTTATAATTAGAAAGTTTTACTTTTTGCGTTCTTAGATATGGACATTCTTCATGGTTTTAGGTTATATTTTTTTTATTTATTTAGTTTGACAAAAACCAAATGTGGCGCAAGTAAACAAAAAATAAAAATTGATATAGTCACATAGATTTTCTTATATTAATTTAATGCAACACGTATGTAGTGACAAATATTTCTTGTATATTTAACATCTGCGGAATTAAGAATTTCATAAGTTATATACATGTATTTATGAAAAGTGTACAAAATTTACTTTTTAGTTCAGGCGCGGATCCAGAATTTTTTTTAGGGGGAGGGGGGTCACCCCAGTCCAAAAAAATAAAATCCACCCCCGAAAAATGGGGGGGGGGGGGGGGTCAATGACTTATAGTTTTTAAAACCTTTGACTTTTCATACCAATGTCATGTTCTAAATTTTGAATTTTCCGGGTGGGAGTAAATACAAAATTTATTGTAATGTTCTAAATTTTGTATTTACTCCCACCCGGTAAATTAAAAATCTAGAACATAACACCAATTTAACACAAATTCGCGGTTACCAGGGGGCGGGGGTCTGCGATTTACGAGGGTGGTCCACGGTTACCTTTTTCTTGCTTTAGTATTTGCAAAGTCCAGGGGGTTTGGGGTGTTTTTACCCCACCCCTCTACTTCTGCGCATGATAAGTTGTTTATAAAGAGGGCACAAACAAATAAAAATTATGTTCATCTTCAACAACAGTTGATTCAATATCTTCCATCTCTCGGATTAATAGAATCATTCCTTACTACGAGTGTGGGATAGTGAAATTCCACCGAGGGGACAAGATTCACAGTCTAGGACGAGGCTTTGCCGAGTCCTAGACCGTGAATCTTGGCCCCGAGGTGGAATTTCACTATCCCAAACGAGTGTGTAATGAATGATTATTTTTCTCGCATTATTTATCCAAATAACGGTCTGTCAGCGCCATTAAAAAAAATTACTTTTTTTATTTTGCATCTAATTAAAAATCTGAATACACCATCTAAGAAATCATATCTAAAAATGGTTTACACTGTAAGTGTAAACTAAAAAAATGAATTTCAATCCCCTTAAAACTGCCTAAACTGAAATATTTTTTAAAAAACGTCCGTGAATGTTTAATTCCTTTCAGAAAAACCTTCCGCGAACTAAAAATAGTCCTATTCAAAAAGTGAAAAAACAGCAGTCTTTTGAATGAAAATAAATTTAATTTAATAAATAAAAGAACAACAATTTAATCATATATGATAATATTATTATAAATTATTACAATGTTTATATAAGAAGGAATGTTTACATTCGAAATGTCTTTGCATAATGTGACCTACATATGCATGTGTGAAACATGTTGAAAAGTCTAGTCAGAGTCGGAGTCAATAACACGGATTTGCTTCCGAGATTGGTAAGAATTGTTTGTGATATTAACAGTGATGTTCCCATGTATTTGAGACCCGCTAAATATGGATCCAAAAGAATGTTGTGAGCTTGAGGAACGCTGCATATTGACCTGGTTGTTTTGAGTTTCAATGGCGGTATTATCTGAAATTGGTGTCAAGTCTAAGGACGGGAGTGCATTTGTCACTGTAGAGCTGGGCAGCGCTCTGGTTGCTGATGATTCAAAACGAGAATGTTTTGGTGCAGAAGAATTTGAAAATGGAACCAGTGAGGAATTATTACAGGATGAATTTGATAAAATGCTGCTTATTGCGTATTTCTGTGAGTCATTTATTGTTCGGTAGTTATTCAATGACTGAATGTTTTTGTGACCTGTTACGCACACTTGTAATGTATCAGGGACATTCGAATCCGTCATCCTTTGGACCAGGGTTTTCCGGACACTCGTGTTTGTGATTTTCTTATTATCAGGTAGGCCTGCATTTTTTGACATTCTTTTCATTAGGTCATTAAGTTTGTTGACACCCATGGGGCTAGAAATAAACCATTGGTCCTGCATTTTAGGGCGTTTTTCGTTTGTTACTACAGAAATGTAAAAGGGGTCTTCATGTTTTGAATATCCGTCTGGGCGTTTATCTCTATACAAAATGTAGGTGGATACGGGACATTTTTCAGGGGTCTCAGGGGTTGCATACATCCGTGGTGGGCAGGCACGGCTATCTGTGACATCCACACCAGTTCTAGTTTTGGTTGCCCTTTCGTGATATTCTAAGAAGTCAAGTTGAAGTGCCTCATCCCTTTTCAAGACTACATCACCCCATTTCATGTTTCGATGTTCTGTCCCCCCTCGCATGCCAAAATACAACGTATTATTGAACCATAGTGTGTTTATCAACGAGGTAGGTGTAGTTTTTCCCAGTTGTTCAGTATTGAAGAGAGTTTCAATTTCATCATGAGTTAAAAAGTCGGACCTTTGGGGTTTGTTTCCACGCCCTTCCTCTTTTAAATCTTTTTGTTTTGCTCTTAGGGCCTCTCTGCACTGCGCAAATTCAAAGCTTGTAATTAACGAAAACTGATACCGATGACGTTTTAAGTGTCTTTCAATGCTCCCTATCATTCCCCTTAGACTTGTAGGTTCATATTCTTCGCCAGATTTTGTGCGGACATTCACAATAAAGTTCGACAAGAGAGGGTCCAACTCAATCGGGGGTATATTGTAAATTTCTCTTGACTCCCCTTTAATTTCAAAATACTCACGTAAAATGTTCAAATGGCCCATTGTTTTTCGTAAAGTGTTTGAGTTTTCATTTGCTTCAATAAAAGTAGATGTTTCCACATTTTTTGAATTGCACACTTGTACTTGCACCCTCCATGATAATTATTTATTTATTGCAGACGATATTGTTTACATTTAAAAAGTAGTACCGTTATAGCGTAGTTATACATAGTGTAAGACAGAAAAATCTCACACTGTTGTCTCACACGGGAGAAGTCTATCTAACACCGATGATTATGCGAGAAAACATAATCTGCCAACCTCTATCTTTATTTTGTGGTTACTTATTTTCAATCCAGTTAAAAAGAAGAAAGATTTTTGGAATTTGTAAAAATTAAGTATGGTTGAATTTCAAGCTTGTTAAGATTTCGTTGACTTTTTAACTACCGGTAGAGAGAGAGAGAGAGAGATGCGCATATCATTGAAATATATTTACCATTTCATTGTATTAATTGTTAAACTATGGCATATAACAAATGTATAATATTCACTGTCTTTAACTGTAAGTATATATAGTTATATAAATGATATGTATCAGGATAAGACATGCAATTTTGAGATCAGACATTATACATGCGCGTAGTAACACCCTCCCCCTTTTCCTAAACATAACTTATACTATTGAAAATTCTCAATGTTTTTTTACTAGTCCACTTTCTTCAGGTAACTTGAGTTATTTTTTTTCACCGGCTGACCCCCCCCCCCCCCAATCCCCCACTTTCAAAAACAACGTCTTCGTCACTGTATTGAGTCGTCGTGGATTGTATTTCAAGAATTTACTTTTAAGAAGATATGTGGTAGAAACCCTTGTGCCTATTAAATTGAGAGATAAAGAATAATTTTACATTATGAAAAATTAGCACACCCACCCCTAAATACAAGTAATTAAATAATGTAATGTTTTCAATAACGCACTGTTAAAGACCTGCGTACTCGAAGACATCAGTTATTTTTTTTTTCCATTACCCATTTTGAAATTGATTGTTCTACATATGAAATGAATCTTTTTGAATGCCATATTGTTCACAAGATAGAAAAAAATCTCTCATTTTTTCCACTCCCCTTCCCTCTTTTTACTTCATACCATAAAATAGATGGCATTTCATTTTACTCTATTACCCTATTTCTTATCTTTTAAAAAAAACAATTTAATCAGTTCATGTACCATTTATTATTCACCGCTTAAATCAGAGACATAAATAATACGCGCGTGTATTTTTATTGTACTGAATTCAACAGTTGATAGAAAGAAGAACCTTGAACAGAGAGTTCCGAATGGTAGCTCCCGAAAGATCATCATCATAAAGAAGAAAGCACCGCATATAATACTGTGTCTACATCATAACGAAATGCAAAATCTACCGCACGGAATGCTAACTGGTCCGGACGTAATATTTAATGATCAGCATCATCATAATAATAGTCTAGTCAAATTATCAGATTTTCCATCAAAATGTGAACTAATTGCAACAGTTTCAAAACTTAGTTTTTATCAATCTATGATATGATCTTAATATATAACAAAAAGTTTAGAAAAATTTATACATGGGAAAATTGAAAAATTGAGGTCATTATTGGGACGTATTGTGTTCACTCTGATTAAATGTTAATCGAACAATGTAAAGTAGAAACTTCTTTTCTGTTTTTAAAAAAAGCATGTATGTAGGGAAATAAACTTAACCGAATAAACTGAATTGGAAAAATATTAAATATTGATTACTGTATGTGTTGGTTGCCATGGAAACAGTATAAATTGAGAATATCACCTACTTTTGAACAATGAACCTTTACAAACACGAATACAGTCACTACGTTAGTTTACACACATACTCAAAATGCATTCTTTTGCCTTAAATGCTTCAAAGATATTATTTAGAAGATTTATGTAAATAGGTGGTAACCATGGATACATTATAAATGAATTTTACATGAAAAATTTCGGTATTCAGCAATGCTAAGTATAGCACGAATACACTCAATCACCAAAAGTTAAGAAACAATAAAAATGTTTTAATTCATATGAAAGATAATATCCGAAAACAATTAGGAGCAGATTTAGAGGGGTCAGGGGACATCCCCCAATAAGAATATTTTTATAAAAATGTAGCAGAAAATGCCCCCCCCCCCCAACAAAAAAAAAATTTTTTAAAAAACTGAATTCCTCCTGTAACTGAAAGGTTTTCCCCGTATATGAAGAAAATTGTGGGAAGATCTCATAGAACCTCATTTCGAAACTGATTTATATGTTTGTATTCTGGATTACGTAGGTTGTTAATTAAATTTTTTTTTGTCAATTTTTTTTTAAATATTCTGATATCTGAATTTTTTTATGCACAGCAAAGCTGTTCCCCATAAATTACATTGTAGTTGTGTTGTCCACTCTTCAGACAATTTTCTTTCAACATGTGACACCAGTTTTGAGTCCCTGCAATATGATTGGTTGGTAACTTGTATAAAATGCTCAGAAATAAAAAGAAAACTCTGTTTCAGTATCATAAAATGCTTGTACACGATAATAAGTATGATGGTTCTTGTTTGATCAGAACTTGAACCCACCCCACACCCGGGTACCCTACAGGGTATTTCTTTTCATGAGTTTAATAAAAGTGCTATCTTACTCATATCAAGTGGATCAACATTGATCAATGTATTTTTTTACCCTCCATATAATGAAATCACGCCCTCTGGTGTGATAAGAACATAGCAACATGCAGTCAATGTTGCTTTATGGATGGTGATATTCCAAAATATATTTCAATATTTTTTCAGTGTAATTATACCCTCAACTACATTCAATAATATGAAGATAAGACACGTTTAAGGATAAAATCTGAAATTGTTATCCCTTGAAAATGATCATTGTTGACCAAGATGTAGCCGAATCAACAGTAATTAAATTGCATCAGTAGAAAATATCGTGAAATGTGCACGCAAAGGTTCTGCGCAGTTAATAATTATTATATTGTTACCCTTCTTAAATCTTAATATATTTCAAGCCGTTGCTATAATATAATACTACTTGAAGAGGGTTGAGGCAATTGAAAGCACACAGTAGTTTATCTTATTCTTATTGATAAAAAAAATCTAAAGTCAAATTAAAGCACTTACACAAATGGAATGAAGTAAAAGAGAGCAAGCCAAGTATTTGTTTCAAGGAAGAATTAATTGTTAAACTCTTGGTAGATACTGGTAGTCAATTTTTACTTGTTCAAATTCATATGTAAAAGTATTATTGTTATATATTTTCCCCAAATATTTTTATCCTAACAGTAATAGAAATTATAAGACTTTGGCTTTAATCTAGGAATTCACCCGCATGGTGCAAGGGTTAGCGCATCTGCTGTAGAGTTGCAAAGTAAGGAGTCGATCCTTATGTCGTGGGTTCGAATCCCACTGTGGGATGTGGAGACCTCGGTCGGATAAGACCGTATGAACCGAGGTCACGTATTGCAGTAGGCACTGGTGCGAAAAATATCCCTCACTGCTTAATGGCCCTAAGTGCTGAGTATAGAACAAAATATGCAGCTCTCCACTGGCAAGTAGTGGTGTCTCCATATGCATGAAAAATTCTCGAGAAGGACGTTAAATAATATACAATCCCTTACCAAACTGATATGTTTGCTGCAGGCCTGCAGCAAGTCTGCTGCAAGCTTGCAGCAAACAAAATTGTTCGCAGGAAGAAAATTTTCGTGTTCGCAGATGATTGCCGCTAGCTGCGATCTTGCGGCAAACATTGCAGCAATTGCTACAAGCTTGCAGCAAATTCGCAGGAACCCAACATGTTTGCAGGAACATTGCAAGAAACATACACGCCAATTTAATGTTCGCAGCAAGTTCGCAGGAAACTTTCCACTATTCAAATGTTTGCAGGAAGTTCGCAAGAACAGTAAACAAGTCAAATCAGCCAATGAAACGCAGATTGTACTGGGTCAACACAAAACTGGCCATTTTGAAATGTTGGAATTGAAGTTGTACATGTTTCAGTATTTTGGTAGGAATATACATCGATTTGAATGATTAAAAGTGCCAAACTCTGGATGTAGGTGTTCATTCTATCAATGGTATCTAATTGGTAAGAAATGATTTTGATTTATTTTGATATTTGAAGGAATATTTCTTAAAAGCACGTTTGAGTAACTGGTGTAAATGCTAGGTCAAATCTAAATCTGTTTCTTATGAATTTCAGTCCTCTTTTTGATATAAACATATGTATACTTCTTAAAGGTATTAATGAACCCAAATTAGTTAAATGTTATCAAATTAATTAGTAAATGTGTAATCACAAAAATGTTCATTACAAATTATATGTAAAGCTCTTAAAGTTCTGTTCATATAAAAAGCTATCATGCACTTTCATTTTAAAAAGGTATGAAAACTTTGTTTAGGAACGTAAAGAGGGCCTATCATAACTTGATAAAATTGCATCATTTCAGCAGCATGTGGTGGATTTTCTCTAGACTTAACAGATCTAGGTCAGGACAAAGGCTTTCAGTTAACTTGCTGCTTGTACAAAGGAATGTGCCAAAACCATAAGGAAATTGTTTGCTGCAAGTTAGCAGCAATGTTTGCTGCAAGCTTGCTGCAATGTTTGCGGCAGGCTTGCAGCAATGTTTGCGGCAGGCTTGCAGCAATGTTTGCCGCAAGCTTGCAGCAAGGTTCCCTTATTTGGAAAATCCAATGTTTGCTGCAGACTTGCAGCAAACCTCATTTGCATGGTAAAATGTTTGCAGCAAGCTTGCCGCAGACTTGCCGCTAACTTGCTGCAAACACCAAGGCTTTGTATAGACTGTCATGCTTTCTTTGGCTACATTGCTGCAAGCTTGCAGCAATGTCTGCTGCAAGCTTGCAGCAATGTTTGCTGCAGACTTGCAGCAAATATTTGCAGGAAGGCAATATTTTCGGTAAGGGATTATTAGTAGAAAGATTCACGTCCATCTACTTTTCTTTTTTTTCAATGTTGCTCTTATTAAGAAGTGACTTTGAAAGTGTTCCAGATTGTTTACATTCTAAAGCATGCTCATGGAAACGCCGTTATCACTAGTCCCCATAAAATGGAGCTTCAATAAGTGCTGCATCATGCATTTTACTGTTGCAAAAATTACCATATGATCTACAAGGAGAAGTTAAGTTTTTAAAAATGGGTTATATTTTCTTAAAAAGTTACATTAAGAATTTAAATAAAGAGCATTTAATTCTGTCTAAATGATTCCATTTGAATTATTTCCATTACTATAAACATAATGCAGCTTTTGTACATGCATAGATGCAGGGTGCAGTCTTTATTGAGAAAAAGGTCAATATCAATTGGCTTTATATATAAGGATCACTACTCTTTACAAAAGCAATAAGCAGTAAATCTGGAGAGCAAAAAAAATGTTTGAATCACACAGTTCAAATTTAAGTTCTGGAGATGCCTGAATGGAATTAAATATTTGATTTTTTTTAACTTACAGACCTTCAAATCAAATCCTGTTCAAGTGATTCCATAAATTGAATATTCTGTACTCTTTATTTCAAAATGATAATTTTTCTATATATATCATGTGTATATTCTAGATATTTAATCAAAATATATTCTGTGATGATGCAATTGTAACAACTCTGATATACATTGTACATGTACTTGTCTGATAAGCTTCCTTGCAGAATTCTTTAGAAAAGGCTGTTTTGACTTATTTTGTATACTAACTGTGTTCCATACATTTTTTGTTTCTTGTGTATAAATTCCAAAACTACTGGGGTATAAATATCCATAAGGTGTTTACAAATAAAATGAAAGTAAACACATTCACATTTAGGAATTTCACATACATGTATATTGTGAATACAAACAGCGTTCCATACTTTTTTGTTTACATTAATGGTAATTGCGACCATTATAATATATGTGTTTATGATATTTTGAAAATCAAAATATATTTGCCATATATTTTTTGATTTAGTTTTGATTGCATAACAAACTACAAGTTAAAACAACAACTTTTAATGCTAATTGGCTATTGTTTACAGGCTGTCTGTCATAGAAAGCTCATATAGAAAAAGTATGGTGTGCAAATGGGTAATTCTAAATTCATATTTATCCCTAATTTTAATCTTTCAATTTCCCAGCTTTCCCCTGAGTGAATTTTTCTAAACTTTTTATATGTGAGTAACTAATAGCTTATCTACAAATCTGCATTAAAATATAAACTGTTGCAATTAGTTCTCATTTTTCAGTAGAATGACTAGACTATAACAGAAATACTACCGTATATACTCGACTATAAGTCGGTCCTATGGAACGCCGGGACTGTCTTATATGAAGATTAAATATTATATGCAGTGCTTCCTTTATTATATGCGGTACTACTTTTATTATATGAAGTAGTTTTTACATTATATAGTGTACAACCTCTATTACATGTAGTACTTCTTTCATTTTATGATGTAGATATGTCATTATATTATGTACATCTATCATTATATGATGTGCTTTTAACATTATATGCGGTAGTTCCAACATTATATGCGGTAGTTCTAACATTATATGGAGTAAACACAACAATATATTATGTACTTCTCACATTATATACAGTACATTCATCATTAGTATATCTGTTATTATGATAATGCTGATCATTAAATATTATGTCCGGTCCAGTTAACACTCCGTGCGGTAGATTTTGCATTTCGTTATGATGTAGACACAGTATTATATGCGGTGCTTTCTTCTTTATGATGATGATCTTTCGGAAGCTACCCTTCGGAACTCTCTGTTCAAGGTTCTTCTTTCTATCAACTGTTGAATTCAGTACAATAAAAATACATGCGCGTATTATTTATGTCTCTGATTTAAGCGGTGAATAATAAATGGTACATGAACTGATTAAATTGTTTTTAAAAGATAAGAAGTAGGGTAATAGAGTAAAATAAAATGCCATCTATTTTATGGTATGAACTAAAGAGAGAGAGAGAGAGAGAGAGAAAAGGGGGTGGAAAAAAATGAGATATTATTATCTTACTTGTGAACAATATGGCATTCAAAAAGATTCATTTCATATGTAGGACAATCTATTTCAAAATGGGTAATGAAAAAAAAAAACTGATGTCTTCGAGTACACAGGTCTTTTACAGCGCGTTATAGAAAATATTACATTATTTATTTACTTATCTTTAGGGGTGGGGTACGAAAGCCGGATAGGCTCATTTCTGAGAAGATAAAAAAAATTAACTCGTATCCGGCTTTCGTAGTGGGGTGTGCTAATTTCTCATAATGTAAAATTACCCTTTATCTCTCAATTTAATAGGCACAAGGGTTTCTACCACATATCTTTTTAAAAGTAAATTCTTGAAGTACAATCCACGACGACTCAATACAGTGACGTAGACATTGAAACTGGGGGAAGGGGGGGGGGGTTCGGCCGGAGAAAAAAATAACTCAAGTTACCTGAAGAAAGTGGACAAGTCAAAAAACATTGAGAATTTTCAATAGTAAAAGTTATGTTTAAGAATGGGGGGGGGGGGGTGTTACTTCGCGCGTGTATAATGTCTGCTCTGAAAATCGCATGTTTTTTCCTGATACATATCATTTATTTAGTACAGTTAAAGACAGTGAATATCATACATTTTTTATACGCCATAGTTTAACAGTTAATACAATGGAATGGTAAAAATATTTTAATGATAAGCGCATCTCTCTCTCTTTCTCTCATTGTAATTTAACTACTGAAGTATTGACATGATTTCGAAATTCCTTTAATTAATGTAGGGATAAATCTAGTTAATAAGTCAACGAAATCTTAACAAGCTTGAAATTCAACCATACTTAATTTTTACCATTTCCAAAAATTTTTGTTCTTTTTTAGCTGGATTGAAAATAAGTGTCCACAAATAAAGATAGAGGTTGGCAGATTATGTTTCCCAAGAGATGAAAGATATTGTATCAACTGTTGTTGAAGATGAACATAATTTTTTATTTGTTTGTGCCCTCTTTATAAACAACTAATCATGCGCAAATCTAGAGGGGGTGGGGTCAAAACACCCCCCTGTACTTTGCAAATACTAAATCAAGAAAAAGGTAATCTTGGACCACCCTTGGAAATCGCAGACCCCGCCCCCTGGTAACCGCGAATTTGCATTAAATTGGTATGAAAATCCAGAGGGTTGATAAACTAGAAATCATTGACCCCCCCCCCCCCAATTTAATAGGTATTTGAAATTTAGGCAATTGTACGTTTTTTTTCGGGGGGGGGGGTGGATTTTATTTTCTTGGACTGGGGTGACCCCCCCCCCTTCCCCCTAAAAAAAATCTGGATCCGAGCCTGAACTAAAAAGTGAATTTTGTACACTTTTCAAAGATACATGTATAACTTATGAAATTCTTAATTCAGCAGATGTTAAATATACAAGAAATTAAGAAAACCATGTGACTATATATTAATTATTATTTTTGTTTACTTGCGCCACATGTGGTGTTTGTCAAACTAAATAAATAAAAAATATATAACCCAAAACCATGAAGAATGTCCATATCTAAGAACGCAAAAAGTAAAACTTTCTAAATAAAACAAAGGGGGTTCCAAAGGGTAGCTTCCGAAAGATCATCATCATAAAGAAGAAAGCACCGCATATAATACTGTGTCTACATCATAACGAAATGCAAAATCTACCGCACGGAGTGCTAACTGGACCGGACATAATATTAATGATCAGCATCATCATAATAACAGATATACTACATATAATGATGAATGTATTGTATATAATGTGAGAAGTACATAACATATTGTTGTGTTTACTGCATATAATGATAGAACTACCGCATATAATGTTGGAACTACCGCATATTATGTTGGAACTACCGCATATAATGTTAAAAGCACTTCATATAATGATAGATGTACATAATATAATGACATATCTACATCATATAATGAGAGAAGTACTGTATATAATGGAGGTTGTACACAATATAAAGTAAAAACTACTTCATATAATAAAAATAGTACCGCATATAATAAAGGAAGCACTGCATATAATATTTAATCCTCATATAAGACAGTCCCGGCGTTCCATACGGTCCGCCTATAAGTCGGTTGTATTTAATGAGCTTATATTTCAGAGGGACTGACCTCATATAATACAATTAATTTTATAGCTCGCCTATAAGTCGGACATAGAGCTTTGGATCAGAAATTAACTCCCAAAAATCCTACTTATATGCGAGTATATACGGTACACATAATGATGAATGTACTGTATATAATGTGAGAAGTACATAATATATTGTTGTCTTTACTGCATATAATGAAAGAACTACCGCGTATAATGTTAAAACTACCGCATATAATGTTAAAAGCATTTCATATAATGATAGATGTATATAATATAATGACATATCTACATCATATAATGAGAGAAGCACTGTGTATAATGGAGGTTGTACACAATATAAAGTAAAAACTACTTCATATAATAAAAATGGTACTGCATATAATCAAGGAAGCACTGCATATAATATTTAAACTTCATATTAGACAGTCCTGGCGTTCCATACTAAACAGTGTAAAGAACTGGGCCATAAATACTATCTTGCGGTACAGAGAAATCCAATTTTCTTGGTTGTGATTTTGACGTATTTATAGGTACTTCTGCTGTCCTTGTATATTGTTTAACGTCCCTCTTGAGAATTTTTCACTCATATGGAAACGTCACCGTATGCCGGTGAAGGGCTTCAAATTTAGACCTATACTCGGCACTCAGGGCCTTTTAGCAGTGAGGGTTCTTTATCGTACCAGCGCCTACCATGACACGGGACCTACGTTTTTAGGGTCATATCCGAAAGAACCGTGACTTTCACGTCTGATGCCGAGCGCTTGGCGAAGGAACAGTCACTACCTATTTTATTTCGCGGGAAAAACATGATAATTATGATTATAAGAGGTTATGATCTATAACTTCTGTAACAAACTGAAATTCTTCATTATATTGTAAATAAATCCCCTTGGTTCACCCTTCCGGTAACTTGTTTAATAATCCTGTGGTTAACCCTTAAATTCCTTTAGTTCCCATAGTAACATAGCAGCCCTGTGGGGAGCCCTTAGTTTTACTTTAAATAGTAAGGTTAAAGCGTGCTCTGGGTAGTACCCGGGAAAAACATCAGCCGATAGACGTGTTCGTCTAGTGCTACCAGGGGGCCTGTCCATAGAAAACCACATGGGTCTTATGCCTTATTTTCATGCCTAAAGTCTCTCTACAGAATGTTACAGAGTATGTAAACTGTCGGGTACTGAAATTCTTTATTTGAGAGTAGCCATTTCCATGTTATGGTGTGTGACAGAGACCGTAGCGTGTGAGTGAACTATGGCGGCCCGTACGACACATCTCTAAAACCAGTTCTGTGAGTCACTAGTATATCATCGGGCGGTGACCCTCATTGAACATTTCATTATCTGAGTTAAAGTTATTATATGAACGAAACATTGT
Organism: Saccostrea cuccullata; assembly: GCF_032062105.1. Classification (NCBI taxonomy): domain Eukaryota; kingdom Metazoa; phylum Mollusca; class Bivalvia; order Ostreida; family Ostreidae; genus Saccostrea; species Saccostrea cuccullata. The sequence continues at coordinate 18,864 of NW_026935402.1, read as the reverse complement.
GAAAGTTTGAGAATTATAACTATTGTGAATTTGGAAATAATTCTGAATATTTAGTTTCATTGAAAGACATTTCAAAGTGTTGAGCCTGGCGTCGACCCATTGTCTCTGGAACCCGAGAGGAACCCAGTGTGCCACGCAGCCCGTTATTAATTAACATTGTTCCGTGCAGCCATACAAAAAGGAAACTGTAAAAATCTATTCTTAAAGGATTTCCGCACTTACGGAAGGACCAGGACAAACGGGACCTATTCATACCAAGGGACATGCGCACTGACTGACTGAGGACCAGGACCAATTAACAAAGACATTTTCAATTTATTTTATTTTTGTACATTTTTTTGGGTTAAATTCTTTGTTAAAATTTCTGTTTACTTTGTTCTTTAATTTTGTTATTAAATTTTGTTAAAATTTTAAAGTTCTTCTTTTGATTTTTGTAAGTTCATCAGGGTGTATAACCCACACCCTCACAAATGGTGGCAGCGGTGGGATACATCTGAGCTTGCATAAATCAAGAGTTTTTTTTTGTATTTCGAAATTTTGATTTTGACTTTGTTTATTTTGTATGTTTCAGTTCAAACTTTCACAATGTCGCACATGCCAAAGTGGATGTCCGAGCTTATCGAGAAAGGGTCAAGCGTCACGGAGTGTTTAGAGATGTGGCGTCAGGAGCAGGAGGCAATGAGAGCTGAGAGAGATCAAGCTAGAGCTGAACGAGAGACAGTAAGAGCAGAAAAGGAAGCTGAACGAGAGCTTGAGAAAGTAAGGTTAGCTCATGAAAGAGAGGAGCGTCAGGCTAAGAGAGACAGGGATAAGTGGGAGGCTGAGAAAGAGATTAAGTTGAGAGAGTTAGCTCTTAAAGAGAAAGAGTTAGAGAAGAGTAAAACTGGTCCCTCCCCCCAGAGCATTCACACCCCTAGTGTAAAGTTACCTAAATTTGAAGAAGGTCAAGACCCTGACATTTTTCTAAAATCTTTTGAGAAAATAGCGGGGTTACAAAAGTGGGATCAATCTCAATGGGCGGTACGTTTAGTCCCAATGCTTTCGGGTAAGGCTCTTGAAGCTTATTCTAGATTGTCAGATGAGGATAGCGATAATTACGATGCTATAAAAACTGCTATTCTTAAAAGGTATGAACTTACCTCAGAGGCCTATAGGGATAAGTTTAGGCAGTGTCGACAGTCTAGTGATGAATCGTTCAAAGATTTTGTGGTTAGGACAGAGAGGTTCTTTAATCATTGGTGTGAAAGGGAAGAAATTGGTTCAAACTTTCATAAGTTGTTTGATTTGATGTTGAGAGAACAGGTGATAAGAAGTTGTTCAAAAGAGTTGCAACTGTGGGTACTTGAACACAGTCCAAAGTCTATAAAAGAAGTTATAACTTTGTCAGAGTCATTTCAGGTTGCGCATAAAGGCAGTAATTCAGGCGTTGGTCGTGGTAATGCAGGGGAAAAACCGGGTGCAAGACCAAATAAGTTTGGTTCGGTTCAGTCCCAGAAAGGTAAGTTTATCTCGCCTTCAGATCAGAGGAGATGTTTTAAGTGTGACAAGGTCGGACATATTGCTCCGAATTGTCCATTGCGTAAAGTTCAGTCAAAATCTCCTCTGAATCAGAAACCAGGTAACCACAAGTCTAATGAACAGTTTGGTTTGTGTCTAGATGAGACAATGACAGTATCTGAGGATTCTGATAGTGTTCATGAGAATAAAGTGGTGGTTAAGTTGTCTGGTGTATCGATTACTGATGATTCTGCTTTAGAATTAAGTTGTGAAACAGGTTTAGATTTGGTGAGTGGAGAAGTCTGTGGACATGTTGTCTCAGTTTTAAGGGATACTGGTTGTTCAACGGTGTTTGTCAACAGTAAATTAGTTTCAGATGAGGATAAGACTGGGAAATCAAGGGTAATTACTCTAGCTGACGGTACGAGGAGATCTTGCAGTGAGGCAATCGTAAGTGTGAATACGCCATACATTTCAGGTAAGGTACACGCTCTATGTCTAGATTCTCCTTTTGCTGATGTTATTATTGGCAACAATGTGAGCATTGTAGTACCTAAGGAGGCAGACCCTTTACCCAGGATGGAGAAGGTGGACACAGTCGAAGATGACGCATGCGGAGCGGTCCAAACTAGATCAGAGCTAAGGAAACAAGAGAGGGCAGAAAAACCAAAAACGGATGATTTGAAAGCATCGAACACCGAAAATGAAGGTATGTGGTGTAACAGGGAGGAATTGATTGAGCATCAGAAAACTGATGAGAGCTTGAAGTCAATTCTAGATATGGCACAAAATGGACCATATGAGGGTAAGTCATATTTCATCTTGAAAAATGATTTATTGTATAGAGTCTTTGAGATGAATTCTGATGAAAAGGTCTTCCAGATTGTAGCTCCAAAGAAGCTGCGCAATGGTATTATGTCATTGGCTCATGACACACCATTGGCTGGGCATCTTGGAAACAAGAAAACCAGAGAACGAATCCTGCAAAACTTCTTTTGGCCGGGTATGTATGTGGACATATCACGTTATTGTAAGTCATGCTCTATTTGTCAGAAGGGGATGCAGAAAGGGAGAACACCAAAAGCAAAACTGGTGCCAATTCCAAAGATAGACGTTCCATTTTCCAGAGTCGCCATCGACTTTGTGGGTCCATTACCAATGACAGAAAAGAAAAACAGATATATTTTGGTATGTATGGACTATGCTACTAGATTTCCGGAAGCATTTCCGATGAAAACTCAAGACGCAGAAAGTGTGGCAAATGCGCTTATGGAAATGTTCTCAAGAGTAGGCTTTCCTAAAGAAATTTTATCAGACCAGGGAACAAATTTCATGTCATCACTCATATCAAACCTGTGCAAAATGCTAAAAGTGCGTAAACTGTCAACTACCCCTTATCATCCTCAAGCTAACGGGCTAGTAGAACGATTTAATGGGACTCTTAAGCAAATGTTGAAAGCATATGCAGTTGTAGAGCCATTAAAATGGGATGTTCATTTACCATATGTACTCTTTGCCTACAGAGATGTCCCAAATGAAACGACAGGTTTTACTCCCTTCGAACTTCTTTATGCCAGACATGTCAGGGGTCCACTAGACATCTTAAAGGAGCAGTGGGAAGAACCAACCGAGGAACAAGCTTCAGTCCTAAGTTATCTCATTGAAACACGTGAACGAATGGAGACGTTACGTAAGTTGGTAACAGAAGTGGAATCCCAGGCAAAGAAGAAACAGAAGAGATATTATGACAAAAACGCCAGGAGCAGGAATTTTGAAGTAGGTCAGAAAGTTTTAGTGTTATTGCCAACAAGTACTTCGAAACTATTGGCGCAGTGGAAGGGTCCATATAAGGTGACAGAAAAGGTAAGTCCAGTTGATTTCAGAGTCAGGGTGTCCAAAAACAAAGAAACTGTTTATCACGTCAATATGCTGAAGGAATGGTTTGAGAGAGAGTCAGAGGAAAACAGTAAGTCTGAAATAATGGCATGCTTGAATGTTATTTCCAGTTTATCTAGCAATGATGTTCAGATAGAAGACGGTGTGGTGTCGGATAAAGTCCCGGCCCTTCAGCAGACAGAATCGTCAGCCGACGTACTGTATTCAAAAGACCTCACCACAGAGCAAAGGGATCAGATTCAGAGGTTAGTGGAAGAATTTGGTGATATTTTTACAGATGTTCCCAAGAAAACGCCTTTGACGAAACACTCACTGAAAACGTCTACAGATGTGCCCATCCATATGAAACCATACCCAATTCCATATGCCTTACAAGATCAAGTGAAGCGGGAGTTACAGCAAATGATGGATCTTGGTATCATTGAGGAAACAGACAGTCCTTATTCAGCACCAGTCGTCCTCATTAAGAAAAGTGATAAGTCGTTGAGATTCTGCGTCGACTTCCGGGAGTTGAATAAGGTAACTGTATTTGACCCAAGACCAATGCCTCGAATAGATGACATTTTGATTAAGATCAGTAAAGCAAAATTCATTAGCAAATTGGACTTGACAAAAGGTTATTGGCAAGTACCATTAGACGAGGATGCAAAACGGAAAAGTGCATTTGTAACTCCATTTGGACATTTTAGCTTTACAGTAATGCCGTTCGGGATGGTGAATGCACCGGCCACTTTCGTTAGACTGGTAAGTAAAGTTCTTACAGGGCTGGAAGATTTCACAGAGGCTTTCATTGATGATATTGGTATCTATAGCAACAGCTGGACAGAACACCTTGAGCATCTGAGAACAGTGTTTTCAGCGTTGAGGAAAGCGAACTTAGCAGCTCGACCTACAAAATGTGAGTTTGGTTTCAATGAACTTTGTTTTCTTGGTCATACTGTAGGAAGTGGAAAAATCAAGCCAATGATGTCAAAAGTAGAATCCATTCAGAACTTTCCCATTCCAACAACCAAGAAAAAGGTAAAGTCATTTTTAGGTATGATTGGGTTTTACCGGAAGTTCATTCCTAATTTTGCCACTTTAGCACTTCCGCTTACAGACTTGACGAGCAAGAAAACACCTAGCAAAATCAAATGGACAAGCGAACTTGATCACTCTTTCCAAGAACTAAAAGGTAAGTTACTATCAGAACCAGTTCTTCGAAGTCCAGATTTCAGTAGATCATTCATTTTGCGCACAGATGCAAGTGCATTCGGGGCAGGTGCGGTGCTAGAGCAAGAGTTTGAAGACGGTAAGCATCCAATTTGTTTTCTTAGCAAAAAGTTCAGTCCTGCGGAGAGAAATTATGCTGTAGTAGAAAAAGAGTGCTTTGCTATTGTGTGGGCGGTCCAGTGTCTCAGAGTCTATTTAGAAGGTAAACCATTCAAAATTGAGACTGATCATGCACCTTTGCAATGGTTACAAAGGTCAAAGTTATCAAATCAACGTTTGTTACGTTGGAGTCTTCTTTTGCAAGAGTTTGTGTTCTCGATTAGGTATATTCGTGGTACACAGAATACAGTAGCAGACTCACTATCGAGGTTATGTTCAGATGATGTGGCTGAGTAATTATCTGAGATTACTTTTGTTGCAGGTATATTGTATATATAATGCTTTGCTGTATATAGTCTGAGTTTGTTTATTTAATTTTCAGTTTGTAGGTTTGGTTGGACTAAATGGTCTTTAGTCTTATAAGGGGGAGGTATGTAACAAACTGAAATTCTTCATTATATTGTAAATAAATCCCCTTGGTTCACCCTTCCGGTAACTTGTTTAATAATCCTGTGGTTAGCCCTTAAATTCCTTTAGTTCCCATAGTAACATAGCAGCCCTGTGGGGAGCCCTTAGTTTTACTTTAAATAGTAAGGTTAAAGCGTGCTCTGGGTAGTACCCGGGAAAAACATCAGCCGATAGACGTGTTCGTCTAGTGCTACCAGGGGGCCTGTCCATAGAAAACCACATGGGTCTTATGCCTTATTTTCATGCCTAAAGTCTCTCTACAGAATGTTACAGAGTATGTAAACTGTCGGGTACTGAAATTCTTTATTTGAGAGTAGCCATTTCCATGTTATGGTGTGTGACAGAGACCGTAGCGTGTGAGTGAACTATGGCGGCCCGTACGACACATCTCTAAAACCAGTTCTGTGAGTCACTAGTATATCATCGGGCGGTGACCCTCATTGAACATTTCATTATCTGAGTTAAAGTTATTATATGAACGAAACATTGTGAAAGTTTGAGAATTATAACTATTGTGAATTTGGAAATAATTCTGAATATTTAGTTTCATTGAAAGACATTTCAAAGTGTTGAGCCTGGCGTCGACCCATTGTCTCTGGAACCCGAGAGGAACCCAGTGTGCCACGCAGCCCGTTATTAATTAACATTGTTCCGTGCAGCCATACAAAAAGGAAACTGTAAAAATCTATTCTTAAAGGATTTCCGCACTTACGGAAGGACCAGGACAAACGGGACCTATTCATACCAAGGGACATGCGCACTGACTGACTGAGGACCAGGACCAATTAACAAAGACATTTTCAATTTATTTTATTTTTGTACATTTTTTTGGGTTAAATTCTTTGTTAAAATTTCTGTTTACTTTGTTCTTTAATTTTGTTATTAAATTTTGTTAAAATTTTAAAGTTCTTCTTTTGATTTTTGTAAGTTCATCAGGGTGTATAACCCACACCCTCACCCTCACTTCTCTTTCAGATTCTTCGGTCATCAGTGAACCCGACTGGATACTGGGTTTGCTTTCTCGAGTTTCAGATGGAAAAGAACTTTTTCGTTTTGCTTGAGGATTTCTAAAGGACAATTACTGATCCTATGTTAGAGGCGGTAGGACCAAGAATTTATTACAAGTATTTAAATTAATATTGTAACCATAGCAACAATGTACTAGAATTATAAGTAACACATTATTAGTCATTGTTTTATGTGCATTGTTCACATTTTTTTGGGGGGGGGGTGCTGCAAAACAACAGCTGTTAATATGATTGTCCTTTTTTATATCGCATGTTATTCCAATTAAAGGTCCATTTGAGCGGAATTCCAGTAAAGTATAAGGGATTTTAATCGGTTATTTGCATTATAATATGTGACTTTCGGAATCTTTTCCTCCATCCCCGATTGAATAACTGAACACAAATTATTGTATGGTTTTGTCTATATTTTCTTTTGTTTCTCTATTCCGTTCAATTTGATGTATAACTTAAAAGTATACACGCTATAACTTGAGGCAGTTAAAATAGGATTGGAAATTCATATAATTTGTTTATCAATAAAAGTTACGAAAATACTGTAAGTAACACCATTAAAATTAAAAGCGTTACAAAGATATTAAATTATAATTTTTTATTATCCTGCAAGGAAAGAACCAGAAGTCTCTGTCTAGACTGAAGCTCTACTGGTTTGTACTTATAGCAAAGGAAGAGAAAAGTACTACAGCAGTATCTTAGTGAAGTCTACTTGAGTGGAAAGTTATACTGAATCAAACAAAAACTTTAGGAGACGTTGCATTTTGAAAGAATTTCACAAAAATTTCTATTTTGTGAAAAAGTTCTATTCTATGGCAACACCGTTCATCGAAATCAAAAACTGATGCACAGAATTATGTATCTAAGTGTAGTCTACTTGTGTGCCAAGTTATTATGAAATTCGACCAAAACTGTAGGAGAAATAGCATTTTGAAAGAATTTCTTAGAAATTTCTATTTTTTGTAACCATGGCAACACTGTTCATCGAAATCAAAAACTGATGCACAGAATAATGTTTCTTAGAGTAGTCTACTTGTGTGCTAAGTTATATTGAATTCGGACCAAAACTGTAGGAGGAGTAGCATTTTGAATGAATTTCTTGGAAATTTCCAATTTTAGTACCCATGGCAACACCGTTCATCGAAATCAAAAACCGATGCATAGAATTATGTATCTTAGTGTAGTCTACTTGTGTACAAAGTCATATTGAAATTGAACCAAAACTGTAGGAGGAGTAGATTGTTTACAGACAGACAGACGGACGGACGCATTACTATCGCATAATCTCTTCTGGTCTCTGACCAGTAGAGCTAAAAATAGCTATTTTTTAATGAATACATCACGTGACGCCGTCGCTGGTAGTCCGTTTGAGATACTACTCACTTTTGACGTAGATGACAAGAATATTATTTAATGGTACTTATCTTTTAATGTATTCAATATTAACAATCTTCTCTGTTATGATGCATATTAACCTTATATTAATACCTGTTGTCAAAATGCAACATACCTCGTTGTCTGTGATTTCCTGTGGACATTATTTCTATATATAGGCCTACTGTTTACACATTTCCTTCATCAATATTCATGAAAAGACTAAATTCTTAATTCCTAAATATTGTTTAATTGTTCTCTTATTACAACGACATCTAGAGTACAATTTTGTGGAAAGTATTATTTTTCAGTACCCTTCATGTATTTTAAATCATTAATCATTTTGTCTCACATAAAATTCGGCGTTCATATAGCGTATATGACTTTAAAGTAAATCTATGCTAAATGATACGCAAAGAAACTTTGGGCCTCTCGTCCACGACTTGAATTTTCAGGGGGCAGATAATACGCGTACACTAAAAATTCGTGTTTGGTATTTTCCACTTAATCCCAACGAAGCCATTAAAAACCTTATCAACTACTGTAACGCTGTACATTTCTAACAGGTCGGAGAGAATACTCGAAATCGGGTATTATCCTTGAAATCGGGTATAATACGCGATATTGGGGTATCGTAGAATCCGCGAAATCGGGTATAGGAGGTGTTATCACAAAATAAAAATTAAACATTGGGATGGCGCATTATGCGGAGTAAACTTTCACTTAGTGGTGAATATTTTGCATATAATTCACTTCTAAAAAGATAACCTCGACCTCAAAGTTTGTGCGCTAACGACAACAAAGGCTTGAAAAGGTAAGCACGTTTAACATTCTGCTCCCAAACACGGTCTTCTTCTACTTTATATTTTGTTTAATGTGAAATACGTTTGCAAATTTTTCAAGCCAATATCCTACTTCATATATATGCAAATTACCAATATTCTGTGATCTATAGTTTAAACAAATCAGTACAACTAACATAAACAAGTTGCAAACAATTCTGTTTGTATGGAAACACGTTTCAAACAAAACAATGTTTCGTTTTTATAAAATAATGTGTTTTTCATCTTTAGTCATACAATTATTCCCTTAAAGTTCATCCCTTGCACTTAAATTGATCATTCAAACATTAGAATATTTAAACTTTGATACAGAACGAAGCATTCATTTTTTTTAGAATTTAAAAAAAATATATACTTTTTTTTAGAATGCCTCCTACAAAATTGTGTAGAAGTAAAGACCATGATGCTGTTATCAAAAAAGTTTCTGATGAAAAAATAACTGTGTTTATAGTCAAGGGAAAAAAAGTAAAAAAAGACATTGTCGAAACTTTGATAAAAAATGGGTCCTTGACTGAACATTCCAAATATGTTTGTTCTTCCTGTGTGCAACATGCAGAAACCACGTTTATGCAAGAAAATTTGATTAACAAAGAGCGCAAAATTAGTAATGAAGAGTGTGAATCTTCAGTATTTGAAACATTCTTGATATATATATAGCAATCTTTCGACCGACTTAGCTGCGATTCTAGTAGATCGATATACAGAGTTAACTGCTGTTGTGAATTACCTGCTGTTTTTGACCAGCAGCTAAGTCGCAGCAATATTTTGTAACACTGGTACTCCTTAATGTATGAAGGATAATAAACGTGTTTATAGTATATTTAAGACTGTTATTTTATCTTTACATTGATATAAATTTTATATTTGAGAGTGCCAAAATAAAGAAGATATACTCGAGAAAAGAAGGGTACCCTATTTTTGAGTATATATCCGAGTGAGATAAAACATCGACTTAAGTGCGGGTGATGGTTTTTCGTATATTTTTCGTTAAAATGGAGTATATATGTACCTGACATTGTCTTTAAATCATAATAATGGATAAAATACACAGTTTGTGAACATATGAGCGATTGTTTATCAGAATTTATTAATTAGGAGGCTTTTTTCTGTACTGGTGTGTCAAATTTTGCCTTCAGAAAGTGTATATATACGCGCATGCTCATTCCGTATTCAAGCACATTAAAAATGGCGTCTTGTTCTACATATCGATTAGAGGTGGAATTTATTGAAATTACATCAAATGAGCTGTGAAATGGTGCTGTTTTGGTTTGTTTCATTGAGATTTTTTTACTGTGCTGTGTTATTGCTAAAGTTTAAGTACTAATCATGAGAGACTTCAAAGCCATAAGCCTTTATTGTCTGTGTAGATGAAGAATGTTTTTGTTTTTACGTGATAAATATAGAAACATGCTGACCGTGACCGTGTTTCTAAACAAACACACAATTTCATGTGAATACTCGTCTGGCCTTACATTTAGAATGTGGAAATGATCTTGAAAATGGCGTTTATTGTGTTTTGAATTGCTTTGAACTTCCGTATGTTTCACCGTACCACCTAAAAATTACACAGGATGTAATGGAATGTGTTTACTTCAGTGTGCAAAGAAGAGGCACATCTGTACTTTATCGGTGTGCTTCTTTCAAGGGTTGATTATTTTCCATTAAGTCGTGAGATTTTCATCTGTACTACAGAATCTGTTATGCTAAGGATTGAGGATTGTGAATTATATTATTTCACATACAAATAATCATTTCAACGTAAGTAAGCATATTTTTTAAAAACTTTTTTGCAAGAGGTATAAAAATTCATTGTTTATCACCCCAATTCTTTTGCTAACAATTTACATGTTAAACGATACACATCTATTTCTCTACTAAATTAACGAATTGTGTTTGATTATCAGTCTGTGTGATTTATGAAATATCTTTTTATTACTTATATAATCCTAGAATTCATTGTTTTGTGTGTTTATATTAACTATTTAAATCAAAATATAGTTTTAGTAAAAGTAACGATCTTGAGAAGTTAATCATTAATAAAAATGTTGACTCTGGTATATATCATTATCATTATAAATATACATGTTAACATCTAGTGTAATTTTAAAACATAAAAACAACAACAACAAAACATAAACAAAACAAAAACAATAAAAACAAAATTATTTTTTTAAGTGAAGTGCCAGTATTATCTAGTTTTCTTGTTTTTATTTTAACCAAACAAAAACTTCTTAGAAAAAATAATCGTAATTACTTAATTTTCAAGAAAAAAAATTATTTCATCTTATGATTAGGTTTTATATTGGTAAAACAATTCTTAATAGCAGTAGTATTTATTTTAAATAATATGTTGGCATTGATTGTAGATGTAAAATGATACAATATTCAAACATCTACCAAAGGGCGACTAAAATATACTTGAATATACAAATTCAGGATAATTATGCTTTCAATTCCACTAAGATATTTATACTAATTAAAGAATATATTAATAAGACATATTTTTGCACTAATGTTTTCTGGAGTAATTTACAGGCAGCTTAGTAAATAAAATAAAACAGTATTCTGAAAAATAATATAAGATAAAATCAGGAAATAACACCACAAGGAAAGAATATTCTCAGTGTCACAAAATAATTCAGGTGACTTTTCTGAGTTACCTCCTCTTTGGCCACAACAATTTTATGTCCTTGTGTTTGTATTAAGTTTGGTAATATTTTCTTAAAAGTGTCATTCTTTCTTATGATCAATGTTTAATTAACTGTATACCGTATATCCATTAAACACATTCATTGCATTTTGTATTTTTTTTTCCTTACGATGCATTTAAATTTGATAAAGTTTGTATTCTGGGAACAAAGAATAAGATTGAGTTAATTTTAACTGAAAAGGGAAGATGCAATTTCTTTATTTACATCCAGATAGCTTAAGGAAAAGCGACCATAATTTACTTATGGTGTATCTAGGTTCAAGTCCTAGTGTGGATAATATAAAAAGAAATTCACTTCTTTTTTCAAAATATGTCCTTTAAATTAAGAGGACATTTCGGTTTCAAGAAAGTCTACTAAAATCAGTTGGCACTTTTCAAAAAGCTAAAAATAAATGCTTACTTTCCTGATATTGAAATAAGTCAAAATGACTTTTTGTGCATGTGAACAAAAATGCATAAAATAATACAATATTCAGACATCTACAAAAGGGCAACTAAAATATACTTAAATATACAAAATCAGGATAAGTTATGCTTTCAATTCCACTAAGAAATTGATACTAATTAAGGAATATATTAATTAGTCATATATTTGCACTAATATTTTCTGAAGTAATTTACAGGCACCTTAGTAAATAAAATAAAACAGTATTCTGAAGAATAATATAAGATAAAATCAGGAAACTACACCAGAAGGAAAGAACATTCTCAGTGTCACAAAATAAATGAGGTGTCCTTTTCTGAGTTACCTCTTCTTTGGCCACAACAATTTTATGTCCTTGTGTTTGTTTTAAGTTTCGTAATATTTTCTCAAAAGTGTCATTCGTTCTTATGATCAATGTTTAATTAACTGTATACCGTATATCCATTAAACACATTCATTGCATTTTGTATATTTTTGCCTTCCGTTGCATTTAATTTTGAAATAAAAGTTTGTATTCAGGAAACAAAGGATAATATTAAGTTAATTTTAACTGAAAAGGGAAGATGCAATTTCTTTATTTACATCCACATAGCTTAAGAAAAAGCGACCATAATTTACTTATGGTATATCTAGGTTCAAGTCCTAGTGTGGATAATACAAAAAGAAATTCACTTCTTTTTTCAAAATATGTCCTTTAAATTAAGAGGACATTTCGGTTTCAAGAAAGTCACTAAAATCAGTTGGCACTTTTCAAAAAGCTAAAAATAAATGCTTACTTTCCTGATATTGAAATAAGTCAAAATGACTTTTTGTGCATGTGAACAAAAATGCATAAAATAATACAATATTCAGACATCTACAAAAGGGCAACTAAAATATACTTAAATATACAAATCCAGGATAAGTTATGCTTTCAATTCCACTAAGAAATTGATACTAATTAAGGAATATATTAATTAGTCATATATTTGCACTTATGTTTTCAGGAGTAATTTACAGGCACCTTAGTAAATAAAATAAAACAGTATTCTGAAGAATAATATAAGATAAAATCAGGAAACTACACCAGAAGGAAAGAACATTCTCAGTGTCACAAAATAAATGAGGTGTCCTTTTCTGAGTTACCTCTTCTTTGGCCACAACAATTTTATGTCCTTGTGTTTGTTTTAAGTTTGGTAACATTTTCTCAAAAGTGACATTCGTTCTTATGATCAATCTTAAATTAACTGTATACCGTATATCCATTAAACACATTCATTGCATTTTGTATAATTTTGCCTTACGTTGCATTTAATTTTGATATAAAAGTTTGTATTCAGGGAACAAAGGATAATATTGAGTTAATTTTAACTGAAAAGGGAAGATGCAATTTCTTTATTTACATCCAGATAGCTTAAGGAAAAGCGACCATAATTTACTTATGGTATATCTAGGTTCAAGTCCTAGTGTGGATAATATAAAAAGAAATTCACTTCTTTTTTCAAAATATGTCCTTTAAATTAAGAGGACATTTCGGTTTCAAGAAAGTCTACTAAAATTACTTGGCACTTTTCGAAAAGCCAAACATAAAAGTTTTCTCTGCTGATATTGAAATATGTCAAAATGTCTTATTGTACATGTGAAATATGAAGGAGGGAATGCAAATTCAGAAATGAAATTGAAATAAGTCAAAATGTCTTATTGTGCATGTGAACAAAAATGCAATTAAAATCCTTAAGGTAAGGTTAAAATCAATTTTATGTTTCAATTGCAATTCAAAATCAGGAAACTTTCTCTGAAAAAAAAAGTAAAAATAAATGATGCACTTTTCTGAACATATCTTTCAATCAAAATATGTATTTTTTATTAACTTTATATATAAAATTAAAAAGATTGTATATCCATTAAACACATTCATTGCATTTTGTATAATTTTGCCTGTTTGTTTGTATTCAGGGAACAAAGAGAATTTTATGAAAAGGGAAGATGCAATTTCTTTATTTACATACATAAAGACCAGTTTATTAATTATATGTTTATGCATTTTCATCCTGTCTAATGTTTATATGTTAAATTAAAAATGACTTTTTGTGCATGTGAACAAAAATGCATAAAATAATACAATATTCAGACATTAAAAAAAAATGTTATGTTTTCATGGTAAATATGAACATTCTCAGTGTCACAAAATAAATGAGGTGTCCTTTTCTGAGTTACCTCTTCTTTGGCCACAGCAATTTTATGTCCTTGTGTTTGTTTTATGTTTGAATGCAAAAATAAAAAAAATTTTGTAAAAAAAAAGTTTGTAAACAAAGGATAATATTGAGTTAATTTTAACTAAAAAAAGATAAAATCAGGAAACTACACCAGAAGGAAAGAACATTCTCAGTGTCACAAAATAACAGCAATTTTATGTCCTTGTGTTTGTTTTAAGTTTCTTTATTTACATACAAAAAAAAAATAATTTACTTAACCAAACCGATGCCTAACCAAAAACAAAGCAAAAAATCTCATGAGTACAGATGTTTTATTAAAAAAAAAATAATAAAACTTAATTTTGTAAAATTAAAAAGATTGTATATCAAATAAATGTTTGGCAAAAAAAGACATTTATTACCTTTTGAAGCATTTTCATCCTGTCTAGTGTTTATATGTTAAATTAAAAAAAAAATGTTGACAGGTATAAAAAAACAAAAAAAAAAAAAAAAAAAAAACTAACGAAAAAAAAAAACAACCAAACCGAGCCTAACCAAAAACAAAGATATTTTACATTATTAAAATTAATTTTGGATGATTGTATATTTCTTTATTTAATAAGGTTCTCTCTTCAAGGAAGTCAGATAAAAAAAATTTATTTTAAACTATATACAATGTATAGAGTCTTCTATGGCCTCTGTAAGAGTTTGCTCTCTTTATAAACGTTCCTGCCTTTTAGAGCATAATATTAATAGTTCACCAGATCCCAAGTGAGCTGTTCTGATCAATTCTTCTAAAGAACCCCTGCGCTAATTTTAACCACATTTTCCACAAAGTATTCTTGGGTTAAGGGGATTCAAGTTTGTCCAATTAAAGGGTCACAGCCTCTTTCAAGGGGATATAATTATGAATTAGTGAAAAATGAAGGCCTTCCTGTAAAAATCTTCTCCTCAAGAAGCACTGGGCCAGGAAAGATGAAATTCATGTAGATGTATTCTGAATAAGTGTAGATTCAAGTTTATTTGAATCATGGCCCCTGGGGATAGGGTGGGGCTACAATGGATGATCAAAATTATTTATAGGAATATATATAGGGAAAATCTCTAATTTTTTATTTCTCAAAGATAGCAAACTCATGATTTGTCATAAATCTGTAATACATACTCAGGTGCTGTTATTTCTGGTTTGTTCAAATAATAACCCTCAGGGGGTAGGGTTGGGCCGCTACATATATAGCCGATCAAATTTCAACAAAGGATTTTATGAGAAAACTCTTCAAAATATCTTCTCAGGAACAGCTAAGCTATGATTTGTCATATTTATTGTGAAGCATTTTGAGGTGGTTCAAATTTTGTTCAAATCATCACCCCCGGGAGAGGGATGTGCCAACAATGGACGATCAAATTTTTACATAGAAATATGACAGGGAAATCTTTTAAATTCTTATGTTCAAGAACAGCAAAAAAGCCTTGATTGGCCATATTTAAGTGAAAGCATACTTAGGAGATGAATATTCAAGTTTGTTCAAATCATGACCCCCGGGTGAGGGATGGGGCCACAAAAAAGACGATTCAAGTTTATTAGAGAAATATATAAAAGAATTCTTAAAAATCTTCTTTGTAAGAACAATAAAGCCATGATAGGTTATTTTTTATATGGACGCATCCTCAGAAAGTGTAGATTTATATTTGTTCAAATCATAACTCCCAGGGGAAGAGTGGGCCTCAATGAAAATTCAAACAAAAGTCAGTTAGTGAAAAGAAATATGTACCGGGTAAGCATACTTAGTATAGATTCAATATCATTTAAATCATACTAACCCCCTTTTAGGGGTAGGTCAGGACCAAAATGTATTTATGCTTTCCAATGCTAATTGATTATTTAATCCTAGCTACAGTGCTCAGGTGAGCAATATGGTCCCTGGGTCTCCCTTTTGTTTCTTGTAAAAAGTCTGAAACTATTTACCAATTTAAAAAATAGGAAATACATGCTAGGTTAAACATATTGACGATTCCTTGATTAGCTAAACAAAATTCAGATCCTGATGGCAAGTTACATCTTCTTTTGAAATGCCTGGCAGACAATCTATTATAAGTTAGGTTGACGTTCATTAGATTTAAATGAAACTATCATTTATTACTCATTTTCATTTTCTTCGTGCCGCTTTTGAAAGTTCATTATAGAATGAATGAAATACTTTCCTTTTTGGTTGCATTTACTCAATTGAAAAGTCCTTCCTATCGTTAACTACCTCAGAGTTATTTCTTAAAAGAATGAATAATATTATGTATTACGTGATTATAGTAAGTCATGGAAATTATCTGTGATGTATTTGATTTAAATAAAGGATTTTGAATTCATTTGTGTATAGACATTGATTTATTTTGTCTCTGAAAATGTCCACGTGCAAATGATCACAGGCAAATTATTTGATATATTCTAAATGTATGAATTTATCTCGTACATCTGTTCATTGAATAAAAGAAACCTTCAATAAACATTTTAAGAGAAGTAAGTTCTTTCATGAATTAAAGGTAATAGGAAATGTCTCCTGTTACTTTTTAAGAGAACATTACCAGTAGATCATGATCACCAACCCATCTTACTAATTCATTAATACATTGTATGTTAAAATCTATTATAGTCTATCATTTTGATGTTATTACAATAACTTCCTATCGATTCTAATGGTTTGAAATCCACGTGCTATGTAGACTTCGGCAAGTAATCTGTCAGATTTTTGGTATTAAACTTTATTGAAAAGATCCACGTTTCTCGTAAATTTATTGAAAAGCTGTGATGCCTTTGTGTAGGTATCCTTTGGGCAGGTATAACTTATTGAAATATGACATTTAATTTGAACATTAATGTTATGCTGACATAAGAAGATAACTGAATGTATTAAATGTAACCATTACTTTAATGAAACCCTACAAAAGTGCAGATTATAATTTAAAAAATTGAATTTTAAACAAGGATACAAAGCTCTTAAGATTACAACAGGTTGGATTTATATGTTTACTTTTCATCCAAATGTTAATGATGTTCCATTTTTTTTACTGAAGTAACGACATCTCAAGATCACTCTATTTACGAAAACCAGTTACTTTTTTTCTACTGCCACCTATTTGTGAAGGAATAGAAACTACCTATATTGAGTCTTAAGCTAGAAGAGGTACAGGACATGTATCCCTCCCCCGAACATAAAGCGTAGTGGCACAATTAAACAATTTATCACATGTAGGCCAATGTAAATATTAAATTTTATTGTTATGATAATGTTCCATTTATATTTTCTGAAGATTTGAAATAAACATGCTGTACAGAGTGTAGAAAGCTTTTTACTTCGTATCACAATACGATATCAATGAAAACTTTTGTATTTCGATGATATAAAGATATACCGGTAGTCCGATATTTCGTGTCATCTTGAATACTTTTATTAAACCTTGCAAAAGTGCATGATAGAATTTAAGAAATCCTATTATGAATCTAAGATAAAATGCATAAAAAATACCAGAGGAACTGTGATCACCATTCCATTATAATAGCAAAGTCCATGTTTTGTTCTAGCCAACACAAAGTGTCGGATCAAAAAATAGAATAATAGGTGTAAAATGACATTATTTGATAAAAAATCTATAAAAAAAATCATCAAATAGTACAAAAGAGTTGCGGATAAGAGATGGGTATGTACATATATAAATTACAGAAAGAATGGCAGTGTCCATGTTTTGCTATAGGGAACCTGGAAATGTCTCCGAACAAAAGTTAAAATAGGAGGTGCACAATATAATGGCACTATGTAACAAAGATTCTGTGAAAGTTTCTGTACATTCTTTCATTGAATGGTATAAGAGGATTGCGGTTAAGAGAAGGGTATCCCAAAGCGTAACAGACGGACGGACATCCTGATCGCTATATTCCTTCTACTTTTCAAGCAGGGGTACGATAATTATTATGTATCACCCAAATTCCAATGTGAAGATGAAAACAGGACACTGTATGAATTTCTTTTCCATATTTAAGGATTGAAATTAAAAAAAAGGGCGGAGCGACAAATATGAACAATATTGTTATTTATTATTTTTCTATATTGTTCCAAATATCTCATTGGCTCAAACTGGATCACATGATCAAGTATAAAAAGTGTTACAGACTGGATGTATCTATTTTAAACATTTATAAACCTGCTGTATCTAAAGTTGGAAACGTTCTTCTGTAAAGCAACAATAGTGCTGACGTCACAATAGTCTTTATAAACTGGATGTTTCTAAAAACAGTTAATGCAGCTGGTATTCATTACTGTGACGTCATAATGCAGATGACATAACAATGCCTTGTATGAGAAGGTACTGAGTATTTAAAAAAAGGATTTTAAGACACTTCTTATTAACTGATAAAAAATAACTTCGTGCTTTCTCTAAGGTCTATGTATCGAGAGATTGACCTCATCAAAAGGCTTTAATTGTATAGTATGATCAGTTTTAGTCTATAGAATTCTTGTAAAATACCCATTGGAACTTTCTTATGACTTAAAATACACATGATGTACACGATTTAACAAGGGATCTGTAAATTATTTTCGCAATATGACTTTATATATAGAATCTTGAGTAGATTATTATCAATTTAACATTTAATGAACTTACTGTTTATTATCTAGATATTTAATTTCAGTGACAATATGAAGTTATGCATGAGCAAGTTATATGTTCTCAATTTGAATAAAAAATCGAATTACGATAACAGATACATGTATATGTGTATATCTCTGACAATTATTTACTACATGATTCAGATCTGATTTACTAATATATTTGCATGAAATCATTAAAGTCAATAAAGGATTTTTATTTAACTTGATGAGAGAAAATTGTAACATGATGATGAATTTTTATATCTAACCTGTTATTGTCATAATAATTTCTTCTGAAAAAACTAAAATAAACATACTGCTTAGCCTTTTCCAAGAGTACTGTAAGCTATTTTACTTCTAATCACAATATGATAAAAATGTGGACATATATATTTTGATGATGTTAAGAGTTAATTGAATGGTTAGTGTCATCGATATCTGCATGTACCGTTAATATACCTCTGCATTAGTGTATGCATTAGTGTATGTAAGAAATAAAGCAATTTTTA
>NW_026935401.1:0-6378 GCF_032062105.1 Saccostrea cuccullata | reverse complement strand
TTCACATTGTGACTTCACAATGATGGAGGAAATCATTACTTTTCATATCCTATTTATAACACATGTGCATGACTATTTGTGTGCCAAATTTCATTCTGATCTGAATTGTGCTTTTGTAATAGAGAGATAGTTCGCTAACTTTTTGATCACCCCTCGTAGATGGTGTTTATTTCTAATATTCCTCTCTTTTCCAGAGCATGCTTGGTGTTTTATGAAACATATGGAGATAAAGAACAGTATTCAAGATCAAAAGTTCAGAAAATAATACAATATAGTAGCAGAGCAAACAATTATCAATTTTAGAAACTGGGACAGGCAAATAGCAGATAAGTTACAAGAATTTTAACAACCTTGTGTAAAGTCAGCATTTTGTAAATTCTCTGGTCGTTATTATGACCTTGTTTGGCAAGTATAACTTCTCACTGGGTATGTGTATTTTATCTTGTTTCATACGAATTGTTATTGATTTGTTTATGTACTACATTTGACTACTGTATGTTTCGTATACTTGATCAATGTATATATGTCATACGGCGGGTGTGACAGCCATCAGGGGATTCATACTCTTCTTAGCCACCTTTGTAAAGTGGGGAGGGGTATAAAAGGGCCGTGAGGCTTGCCTTATAAGTCATGGAACTTAAGTTTAAGTCTCACCATGTGTATATCCTTAATACACGCCTTTTCGAGCCTTACAAGTCTGATACACGGTAGGACTTGCCTTATATGTCTAAAACCTTACGTTTTGCTGGACGTACGGCTCTCGTATACACATGTTGAGGCAAGACTTTCAAGATTATTAAATTTCATGCATTTTTGAGTCAGAAACATTGCACATTATTTAAAAAAAAAAAGATTATCAGCTAGGACTTTGAAATAATCTAACCAACCAGTTCATTCCCACTTATGGATATTTATGCCTCCTATGAGAAACATTAGCCTGATAGTGCAGTAAAAAATAACCACACACAGATATGCAGTTCTGCCGATTATGTCATTTCATTGGATTACACCGAGTTAAATGTATAACAAATCATTAAGGGGGATCACCTAATATTAAACTACATGATAAACATGTACATAGGTGAAAGGTAGACGTGTGATCCTCCTGTGACTGACTAGAAATTTACATGCAGTGAGTACTTGTAAATATACATAAAATACACCATAAATGAGTAAATCCTTGGAGTGTCCAAAAAATTGTGCCATCAGCCCTCAAGCAGTGAGGGGTTGACGCGAAACAAGAGGAAAATCCAAAGAAAACAATTTTATTAAAACAGTAAAATACAGAAAATTACAGTATTGTTTTTACAGTTTTTTTCTTCTTGTATATAACAATACTTAACATGAAGTTCATATTTGATGTTATATGCTCTTAAGACTAGGTGTTCTTGATAAATAACAGATACAAAGTCATTAACATTCAAATGTTAGCTGTTCAAGGGTGGAACAAGGGAAAACTTTATAAAGGTTTTAATCTTACCTCAGATCAATGCAGGCAGATTTTAACATTACATGAGCAGCCATCAGCTGAACTCATCTATCTTGCATGTAGTTCAAAGACTATGCAGGCCAGTTTCAACATAAAATTAACATGAAACAAGTCTACTGGGAGACATAAACCCATAGAATGCCTGAGTTAGATTTCCAGGCCGGTGGCCATAAACTGGTGGTAATACGTGGTGTGAGCGATGCCCTAACATCGGTCCACATCTCCCTAATAGTTCTAAAAGTATCGGTCACATTATCCAGCGCTGGGATATACAAAAGCAATGTGGTTTTTGATGAAAATGGCGTGGTTGTCAGCCGGACTTACAAAGCCCAGCGCTGCAATGCTAAATCACTAAACGATGTTCCAGGGTGATCAGCTGGTGCATATTACATCGCTGATGCATTGGTTAACATCGACCGATGATCGGCCGTTGTCTGTTGCCCACCACTCAATTCTTGATTAACATACAATTTCCATGGGCAGCCATATGCTGACCTTACGCATAATACATAGTTTAAGTGACCTATTTTGAGTAAAACTATGCTAACTTCACTGACTGGATTAGTTCATATGAGCAGCCAGGGGCTGAACTCATTGACATTAGTAAGAAGACTATGTAAAACCTTATAAGTACATTAATGTTGAACTCACTTAATGAAAATACAGTTTATATAAGCAGCCAAGTGCTGACCGCATAAAATCTATACAGAGTTGTTGACTACTGAGGATGTAAATTAAACTTTATTTAAGCAGTGATATGCTTGTCTCATGGCTAGATTTACAAAATTAACGATACATGTAGTTAGAACAATGAATATTGTTACATAAGAAGCTAGTACATTGCCTTGTCTTGCCAGATGATGATTTCTCTATTTATGATGTTCAGGGAAATTATTTAACTTTGCAATTCTTAGGATCAAGTTTGGCAAAGTATCTATAATCCTAATGTAATGCCTATTTGCATCAGAGTGCCAACAATCAAGTTGGTGGATGTCAATTTCAGATAATTTGTTCTTAAAAACTTTTGTGGCAGCGCAAATGCAGAACAAAGACTTAAGTAAAGGAGGAATCAAAGTCTAATAATTTTAGACATATCTGTTACAGGAGAAATGTTATTTCAACCGCACTTACAGGCTAACAAATTGGCGCAACAAAAGCAAAGATTTTGATTGGTTTGAAAAGTCCGTTACAACTATCCGACGGATGCAGTAAAATTTATCCCAGATTTCTCACAGCGGCATAAATAGAATTCTCTGTGATAATATTGTTAATGTTTATGTGTATTGTATTTGTGATTTTTTTCCATCAAGTATGTTGTGTCATTTGATCAATTATAATTTCTATTCTGGGCTACTACTTAAAAAAAATATATTATTTTAAATAACAAGGAAGGATGTACAAGCTCTCTACTGTAGCCTCGCCATTTTTACCAGTTTTTCACGTCTTATAATGATAGTGTGATGACTAATCTGTGTTTTGTTTTTAGAAAGCAGGAAATATCACAGGGCATTTAGAAAGACAAAAATTCAGTATAAACAGGGAAGAAAATATATTTTATTGAATACATGCGGTATAATCGTAGGTTTAAAGCTTAAGTTTTATGTTTATTATGGGTTACATTTATACTATGTCATTTATTTGGATGTTAGTCTTTGCAGGTATTTCATGTGGAGATAATATTTGCCCAATAGGAAAGTAAGTATTTCCTTAAAGTATGTCATTTGTCAGCTTATAGAAAGTGTTCAGTCAGAACTTACTGACTTAAAACTATTTATCAAAATTCAACTTTCAAAACACATTCTCATTAAAATTTAAATTATGAAAAAATAAATTTACAAACTGGTCAAAAATTAATAGGAACTAAGACTTTTAGAACTGTTTTTTTGTATAGTGGAAGGTTATTCAATAAATGCTCACTTTTTTTTTAAATTTAAGACCCTTGAACTTTAGTTCTTCATATTGTAATCATTGCATTCTATATATTATTTAATGCCAGAAATATGAAATAAAGATTTCATTTTCAAAAAAATTTTACACATTCAATCAGCAGGCATTGCCAAAAAAATGAACATGTATTGAAGAGTCAGGATAATAATTCACATCTTTTTAGACCTGCAATATCCCAAAAGAAACAACAATGGCCTATCTTTTTCTTCTATTTAACCCTTTCGACGCCGAATAACGTTACGACTATAACGTCAAGGATGCCGTACTATGACGTCAACTAAGACGTAAAATAGGTGCGTCAGAAAAAAAGCGTCAAACTGATCATGAAAAAGCACCTGTTTAACCAAGGTAAAAGGATGTAAGGAAAATGCTTATAAAAGAATCATATTTATTCCAATAATTTTAATATCAGTACAATAAAGTAAGCAAACATTGATCCTTCTATAGCCAGCAATTGCAAGGAAAGACTTTAGACAGTACAAAAGAGACCCCAATTCTTTTTTAAAATAATATTTATACTAAATGTTATTAATTTATACCGCCGTATACGAGAAAACCGTCCCTTTTATAACCTGGTACTTTCTTGATGCAAATAGGCATAACTTAATTACTTTTATATATATATAATTTATCTCATTTTTCCAGTATTTGATGAACATTTTAATAATTAAGACGCTTCATAACAAAGTTGGCATGACTCAATGATAATGTAATTTGTCGTTGTGGGTCTCGAACTCAGTACGTTTCTAAACATTACCAACATTTTTAAGTACATCTTTATTGTGTTGATACAATGCCTCCCCCCAAATACCATGAAAAAAAAGAGAAGTCCAGTCCGAAAATTAGGGCACCGCGGGCCATCCCTCGCAAAAAAGCGATCCCGATATAATAGAATAAATATTACTTTAATTTATGTAAATGAACTCATGGTGTATAAAATTGGTTCTTCGGGGTTAAATCATAAATTGTAATATCTTTTCTACTACTACGCGGAGAAACATAAAACACCAGGCTCATTTACATAATGAAGTATTGTTTTGAGAAAGTTTATTCCATATTTAAAAATTAAAAATCATTAATTATATTCATATTTATTGGGTTTGTTTTTTCGTTTAAATCAGACTGTATCAAAAGCAGTAATGATATTAATGCTGCTGAACTGAGGAATAATAGACATTTATGTCATTTGGGGGGGGGGGGTAAGAGGGGGGTTAACATTCTCTCTCTCAACAATTGAACATAATCTCAAAAATGTTATAGAAATTGGTTTCTGTAATATAGATTCCAAATGTCGGAATGACTTGGCCATTCGCGATCATATTCCCAAATACAAATTCTCACCTGCTTGACAGAAAATATAGCCGAGAGTCACATGGTCATGCTTTTGTATTTGAACTCGACTTCTAATCATACGAAAAATTAAATTGTATCATTACGCATGGTTTGAAATAATGAACTTTCTAAATTCCTGAAATTGATCAAAACTCGTCAGATTAATCAATAATATGTCTATTTAACGATTGTCTGGATTCTAACTCAGATTTATGAAAAGTTCTAAAACTAGAAAAGAAACTCGTTGCGAGCAACGAGAGGTCTTCCGTCCGATTCTGAAAAAAAAACCCGCAAAATCGAGCTGAAAAGTGATAAAACTTTTTATGGAAACAAAGGGGATTAAACCCGGGTCGCCAGCATGAAAATCCAAATTTAAATTCGCTTCCGCTAGCGACCGGAAGTACTGACGACACACAAAAAGGTGATTTCACATATCTTAAAGTCATCATCTATCATCTGTAACAAGTCTCA
The DNA here is from genome assembly GCF_032062105.1 of Saccostrea cuccullata. NCBI lineage: Eukaryota > Metazoa > Mollusca > Bivalvia > Ostreida > Ostreidae > Saccostrea > Saccostrea cuccullata. The sequence continues at coordinate 1,139 of NW_026935401.1, read as the reverse complement.
AGTTAATATCTTAGACCATTTTGGTAAAAAAGGGGGGACAAAAATCCATTTTAAAATCAGAAAACTGTCAATAACTTGGAACCGAAGGTGAGTATTCCAAATTTTCCTTCTGATGAACAAAGTTCATATAATGACGCATGATTCCTGAAAGTTTCATTGAAAACCACCGAATAGTTTTCGAGAAATCGCCTGCACAAAATTTTGGGGGAAAAAAAATAATAATAATAACTAGAAAAGAAACTCGTTGCGAGCAACGAGAGGTCTTCCGTCCGATTCTGAAAAAAACCCCGCAAAATCGAGCTGAAAAAGTGATAAAACTTTTTATGGAAACAAAGGGGATTGAACCCGGGTCGCCAGCATGAAAATCCTAAGCGCTTACTATTACGCTATTGGGACCACAGCTCTAAATCTACTTGTATATACTTCTGAAACAGTACATCTGTCGTAGAATAATGAAAGGCGGGTTACTATTCAAAATTTAGCGCCAAACGTCACGGATGCCTTCTTTGGAATGTCCCATTAAATAGGTGTGATAGCTTTCAATTTGGAAATGTTCTTATAGCTAACAAGGAGAAATTGTTTGTAACACATTTACAAATGTACGTAAGAGAATAAAAAACACCTAATCAATGAAATTGCTATAATTTTTTACTTTTTTAAATTTCCTGTTTATTACATACTGAACTATCTCGATTAGTTAAACTTTCATGAAAAGGTTGAAATGTTTCGCCGAAAAACATGTGTCGCCCTAAGACGGTAAAGGAGTCAGATACCATTTATGTTCAATAACTTAAATCATATCTTTGAGACAAGAATATTTGTCTTTCCCATTAGTTTAATATGACTCAAGTGTGCATGAGCAAAACAGTGGATACGTTTAATACTTACTATATATACATCGATATTGTTTCTTAAAACTATTATTTGTAACTATGATTAAAGATCTCTTTTTCCGCAAAACAAATGTAGGTATTTCATTTGCACATTTAGTCTTTTCTTTTTCTACTTTGAGAACCAGCCAAAACCAATTATAGAAGACGTTTGAGACGACCATGGATTTAAACTTAGTTTGACACAGAATTGCAACGTAACTACATCGTGACAATCCCCGTATTCCTTTACATTTCATTTATCCTTAT